>NC_084555.2:4272500-4450000 GCF_033978685.3 Nerophis lumbriciformis
GAGCCAGGGTGGGTGCTGTCCTTGATGATGGCACTGGCTCTGTTGAGGCAGCGGGAGGTGTAGATGTCCGTCAGAGAGGGGAGAGGGCGGCCGATGATCTTCTGAGCCGTCTTGACCACTCTTTGCAGCCTCTATCAGAGCAACCTGGGCTCTCATAACACCTGAGCAGTGCCAGAAACTCATCGACTCCATGCCACGCCGCATTAACGCAGTAATTGAGGCAAAAGGAGCTCCAACCAAGTATTGAGTATTGTACATGCTCATATTTTTCATTTTCATACTTTTCAGTTGGCCAACATTTCTAAAAATCCCTTTTTTGTATTAGCCTTAAGTAATATTCTAATTTTGTGACACACGGAATTTTGGATTTTCATTTGTTGCCACTTCAAATCATCAAAATTAAATGAAATAAACATTTGAATGCATCAGTCTGTGTGCAATGAATAAATATAATGTACAAGTTACACCTTTTGAATGCAATTACTGAAATAAATCAAGTTTTTCAAAATATTCTAATTTACTGGCTTTTACCTGTATGTGCCGTTTTGCGGTCCTTATACACACCATAATAATACTCGTATGTTTAATGCGCCAACAATCCATCAAGCTGTGCGGCTTCATAGCCTACTGAAGTCGTACTTAAATCATTTTGACAGATTTTTGAGCACCATGTGTAATGTTCTATAGTCTCAATGGAACATTTAAAGTTTTGGTGTTGTTTACTGCCATCATATTGCAGTCTACATGTATCTCTTATGTATGACTGCCATCTACTGGTCACACGTATCATTTTACCACGTACCAAAAAATGAAGAGCTGCTCAGAAAGCGACTTGAAGATGATCTGTAAAACATAATCTATGCAACATTTTGACCAAAGAACCAACATCACATGTTATGTGGACCACAAGGAAGTGTTTTAAATGTAGAAAAAAAATCCTAATATGGCCCCATTAATGCGCCTCATAATTTCGGTGCGCCTTTTGTATGAAAAAAGACCTGAACAGACCCGCTCATCGGCCTTTTACTCCGGTGCGCCCTTTGGTCCGAAAAATACGGTATGTCAATTTACACTTGTTTTGTTTAGTTTTTTCTGTCAGTGTGGGTGTATTGTATGTTTATTTTGCCAGAACAGATTTGCTGTACAAAAGGGAGTCTAGTTTTTAGAGATGTAATTAGGAATGAGACAATATTATAATTTCATATCACAGTTTAGTCATCAAAGTTATTGTTATTGTAACGGTATTGAAGAATGTGCTCAAAGTGTACACAGCTGACCTGGACATTCGAAAGTTCTCTTGCCGTCTGAGATGTGTTGTATCCCAAATAGCTGCAATCGCTTTCTCTTAGGGTATTCATGTGTGATTTCCACAAGCGTCTGTACAGACGGAAGGAGAAACACTGGCATGTCTGGATGACTCGCCTCCATATTTCCAGTGGTTAGCTCAGAGTTATGAAGCCACTTGTTATGAAGCTGGCTGTGGCGCGTTCTTTCTGACGTCACTTCCTGTGTGGGGCACGGTCTTTCTGGCGTCACTTCCTCTCCGAAGTCAGTTTGTAAATGATCAATGAGTCCATACAAAGCTAAGAGCCGGAGATTCAAGAACTACACAGCGCACTTACCTGTGTAAAAAATTATCCAAGGAGGGGGACCTTAAATGATGGTTTGGTGTGGCTGGCACGAGGCTAAGGCTAAATACTTATTCGTTTAAGGAGTTATCCGGCTTAATGTAGACAGGGTCTAAGAGAGCATAGCTTATAGGTTCAATATACACAATTGAATATCTTAGTTGCTCAGACAGTAATGCGTGTACATAAGTTTGGATTTGGTTATAACCTTTGTAATTGGGAAAAACTTTAATGTCTCTTGTTTTCATGTTAGCATTTGAACTAGCTTGCCATTAGCTCGCTACCTTGCTTCTCCAGGAAATGTGCAGTATCAACTAGTCAGTCAAGTGCGGTTATCAATCACAGTTTTACGATAGTTTTAATTCAAAATGGTAAACCTAACAGTCAGACGTTTTAATGCGGTTTATCATTATTACTGTTTCATCTTTACACACAAGTGTTTTATTGAATCAGGACTCATGAATACGTGTCGCTGTTTACTAGTTAACTTACTTACGCTCCTGTGTGCCAAATAAAAAAGGAAGCAGTTAACATGTTCAAGATATGTGCATCGTTGGCTCAACTAAACAAACGATTCAGCCCGCGATTTTTGCTTATTTACAGATTTACAAAAAAAACTGTTGAATTGACTAACGAGTACTTAAATTCTACTGACTCCTGGATTAAACCTGTTTCACATGTGTGCGTTTCTGCGCATGCTCATCAAACCTTAGACCAGGTTTGGAGATGTTCAGTGTTTTGGTGTTCATTTCCTGTCCAGCGCTCTTATTTTCTTAAATTCCACTTTTTGTTTGGCATGTCAGGCTCCCAGAGAAGCAACCAACAATTTACAGTCATTCATAGGCTAGACATTTAATGATCACTAAATAGTTTCTAAATTTAGCTGAATCGCTATTAATAGCTGACAACAACCATAATGCGCATAGCTTACATCAGGGGTCTCAAACTCAATTTACCTGGGGGCCACTGGATGCAGAAACTGGGTGAGGCTGGGCCGCAAGAAAAAAATCTTAACATCCATTTTTTAATGAATTCACCTTCTTTGAATGGCTTTCCCGCCCTAGCAACCATCTCACTCACCATGTACAGGTAAAAGCCAGTAAATTAGAATATTTTGAAAAACTTGATTTATTTCAGTAATTGCATTCAAAAGGTGTAACTTGTACATTATATTTATTCATTGCACACAGACTGATGCATTCAAATGTTTATTTCATTTAATTTTGATGATTTGAAGTGGCAACAAATGAAAATCCAAAATTCCGTGTGTCACAAAATTAGAATATTACTTAAGGCTAATACAAAAAAGGGATTTTTAGAAATGTTGGCCAACTGAAAAGTATGAAAATGAAAAATATGAGCATGTACAATACTCAATACTTGGTTGGAGCTCCTTTTGCCTCAATTACTGCGTTAATGCGGCGTGGCATGGAGTCAATGAGTTTCTGGCACTGCTCAGGTGTTATGAGAGCCCAGGTTGCTCTGATAGTGGCCTTCAACTCTTCTGCGTTTTTGGGTCTGGCATTCTGCATCTTCCTTTTCACAATACCCCACAGATTTTCTATGGGGCTAAGGTCAGGGGAGTTGGCGGGCCAATTTAGAACAGAAATACCATGGTCCGTAAACCAGGCACGGGTAGATTTTGCGCTGTGTGCAGGCGCCAAGTCCTGTTGGAACTTGAAATCTCCATCTCCATAGAGCAGGTCAGCAGCAGGAAGCATGAAGTGCTCTAAAACTTGCTGGTAGACGGCTGCGTTGACCCTGGATCTCAGGAAACAGAGTGGACCGACACCAGCAGATGACATGGCACCCCAAACCATCACTGATGGTGGAAACTTTACACTAGACTTCAGGCAACGTGGATCCTGTGCCTCTCCTGTCTTCCTCCAGACTCTGGGACCTCGATTTCCAAAGGAAATGCAAAATTTGCATGGTTGGGTGATGGTTTGGGGTGCCATGTCATCTGCTGGTGTCGGTCCACTCTGTTTCTTGAGATCCAGGGTCAACGCAGCCGTCTACCAGCAAGTTTTAGAGCACTTCATGCTTCCTGCTGCTGACCTGCTCTATGGAGATGGAGATTTCAAGTTCCAACAGGACTTGGCGCCTGCACACAGCGCAAAATCTACCCGTGCCTGGTTTACGGACCATGGTATTTCTGTTCTAAATTGGCCCGCCAACTCCCCTGACCTTAGCCCCATAGAAAATCTGTGGGGTATTGTGAAAAGGAAGATGCAGAATGCCAGACCCAAAAACGCAGAAGAGTTGAAGGCCACTATCAGAGCAACCTGGGCTCTCATAACACCTGAGCAGTGCCAGAAACTCATCGACTCCATGCCACGCCGCATTAACGCAGTAATTGAGGCAAAAGGAGCTCCAACCAAGTATTGAGTATTGTACATGCTCATATTTTTCATTTTCATACTTTTCAGTTGGCCAACATTTCTAAAAATCCCTTTTTTGTATTAGCCTTAAGTAATATTCTAATTTTGTGACACACGGAATTTTGGTTTTACATTTTTTGCCACTTCAAATCATCAAAATTAAATGAAATAAACATTTGAATGCATCAGTCTGTGTGCAATGAATAAATATAATGTACAAGTTACACCTTTTGAATGCAATTACTGAAATAAATCAAGTTTTTCAAAATATTCTAATTTACTGGCTTTTACCTGTAGCTAGCTTTGACTGCTGCATCGCTTTTTTGCTTGCTTTCTTGACGAAATCTTGTTGCCTCAGTAGACTGGTTTTAAAATTTGCAACCCGGTTCACTCTCTCATCTCCCTGGTATTTTGTATACTCCTCAGCATGTCTAGTTGTATAATGACGTTTCAAATTGTATTCCTTGTGCACCGCAACTTTCTCTGTATCAACTACAGAAAAGAGCTATAAGGATTATTCATAAAGTAAATTACTTAGAACACACTAAAATATTATTTATTAATTCGGGTTTATTGAAATTACAGGAGCTAGTAAAGTTACAGACATTATGTGTCATGTTTAAGGCTAAAAGTAAAACATTACCAGCAAATTTACAAAAAAAATTGTCATCACTTCTGAGAATGAAGAGCGTAGAAGAAAAGGTCATTTCAAACATCAGTATTCAAGGACAACTTTAAAACAAATGTGCATATCAGTGGTGGGGGTTAAACTATGGAATTCTCTTTACAATGAGATAAAAGATTGTAAAAATATATTCCAATTGAAAAAATATATAAAGACAGAACAATAAGATCATATGGACAGCCATAAGTGTTTACATTTTGCTTTATATTTGTGTTTTTATGTGTGTTTTTTTGTTTGTTTTCATTATATTTGGATGTAATTGTTGGTTTATATGATATCATTAAGTAAGACTACGTATTATGTTGAAAGGGGCAGAAAAATACAAGATTTTTCTTCATCCTCCTCCTTCTCAGGCATTGGTGTGTAAATGTATAATTGAATAATTGAGGTATAATTGTCTATCGATTAAAGATGCACATCAATGAAGGAGATAAATAAAAATGAAATGAAATGAAATAAGACACGTCGGGGTGCCTCTGTGCTCAACAAAGAAATATTGCATCAAAAATCGTCTCTGTCTGGAGCCAACGGGAAGGAGGGGCGGCTCGCCGTGGAGTTAACAGTTACGGTAGCACAATTAGCCTCGAACGGGCTAACATCACCACTAACGTGTTACACGTCTGATTCGGACTGTCACAATCAGCCGGTCAGATCCCCCATACTCACTCAGCACTCCCTCTAGGACCTCCAGATGAACACGGTCAAATGCCTTCTCCAAGTCCACAAAGCACATGTAGACTGGTTGGACCCTGCCGACAGCATAGAGCTGGTCCACAGTTCCACGACAAGGCGAAAACCACACTGCTCTTCCTGGATCCGAGGTTCGACGATCCAGCGTAGCCTCCTCTCTATCACACCTGAATAGACCTTACTGGTAAGGCTGAGGAGTGTGACCCCACGGTTTCCGGTTTCCTTTCTTGAAAAGAGGAACCACCACCCCGGTCTGCCAATCCAGAGGCACCGCCCCGGAACTCCACGCAATGTTGCAGAGTCTTGTCAACCAAGGCGGCCCCACAGCATACAGAGCCTTAAGGAACTCTGGGCGGATCTCAGCCTTTAAAATAAACTACAAAGACACCCTAAACCAGACATTGCTTAAAAAGTACTTTAAAATAGATTCCAGTTCCTAGTGTGAAGCTAAAGTGTGCCAGAGTATCACAACAGAAGGATGATGTGTGTGAAAGTCTTCGATTATTTACAGCTGTTGGCTCCACTCTGTATAAGCACTGCCGAGTAGGACCATGTTGACTGAGCAGTCATTAGGCTTGGAAGCACTGGCGATATCAATAATGATGAATGATACTGCAGTGATATCTGGTCGGCTTCAATCCAATTAGTCATTTCGGTCATCCTTTCACGTATGTGTCACCTCGACAGCATGGATTTAGGTCAGTTAGCTCTTTCTGAGCCTCCAGGCTAAATCCCTATGCTAAAAGTTCTAGAAAAGCTGCATTGTGTGCGCGGGTGTGTGATGTGTGAGTGCGTGCGTGGGTGTGTGTGTGTGTGTGTGTACACACTTATCTCCGCATGTGTAGCTTCAGGGATGTTCTTTTGTGACTCAGGCCACTTTACCTTAAAGCACATACCTTTTGCATGATGCTCCAATCGTCTCGTTTTGACGTCGTTACTGAAACCATTAGTGTGTGTGTATTTTTTTGAACTCCCTTTGATGCCCACTTGATTTTTTTTTGTCAAAGCCTGGATCCTTCCGTGCGGCGTCCTCACCTCGTCCGTCACTTTCAAGTCGCGATGACGAATGAAGAAAAGACCAAAAACACACTCCAGTATTTTGTCTTCTCTGCCCCTGCACTAGTTCATATTTGCAGGATAAATTAAAAACATGTGCATTTTCGAATTATTAATAAAACCTGCTCTGGCCGTTAGAGCGAGTTATAAATGTTTTCGCAGCAATGTTATGACTGAAAGGGAGGCGATTTAACACATCACTGACACATGCGAGCAAACACAATCAAAGCTTGTTGTCGTAACACAAAACAGGTATGTGCGGGAACGTGCGGTATAAATCAGATGTGACGTCAGTGTGTGATGTCGCTATATAGAAGACAAGCATCCAGATGAACCTTTGCAGCAGCAGATATCAAAGCTACGATAAGACCGGCAAACAGAAAGAAAGAAAAAATCACATAGAAGTGATTTGTTATGAACTTGATAAGGCAAACGTTGGCATGTAAGCAGGAGGGAACGGTTTCACCTTGTCACGCTGGTGATAGCCATACTTGCCAACCTTGAGACCTCCGATTTCGGGAGGTGGGGGGTGGGGGGTCGGGGGTGGGGCGGGGGGCGTGGTTGGGGGCGTGGTTAAGATATATATATATATATATATATATATATATATATATATATATATATATATATAAGAAATACTTGACTTTCAGTGAATTCTAGCTATATATATATTTTTTTTTATTACATATATATATATATATATATATATTAGAGATGCGCGGATAGGCAATTATTTCATCCGCAACCGCGTCAGAAAGTCGTCAACCATCCGCCATCCACCCGATGTAACGTTTGAGCAGAACTGCACCCGCCCACCATCCGCCCGTTGTTATATATCTAATATTAATAAAAAAATTTAAAAAAAAGGGTGAAAACTACGCGAATTGCACCTTGTGCAGACAAGATTTTTCGATCGGACACGGAGGAATTAGCGATGTAAAAGACCACGTTGGGACAAAAAAACACAAGTCTAATGCCGTTGCTAGCGATACAAGTGGAAAACTTTCAACGTTTTTCGGCGCCCAAACAGATTCTTTGGATGTGATAAATGCCGAAGTTTTATTTACGGAGGCAATAATTGAGCATGGACTTCCAATCGCACTGGCTGATCACATGGGACAGTTAATAATGTAATGCAACCTTTAAAAATCATTACGCGGTGATCGCGATCCCAAAAATAAACTTTTCTTGCATGATAATGTCCAGAAAAATTCGCTTTATATTACTATAGAGTCATTTTAACGAATGAGTTTGATGGTTTATCACAAACCTTAAATGAAAGAAGTCCTTTGTTCTCCTGCACCATGCATGCGCAATCCTGTCGGCTGTATTTCACAGCACGACATACTGTTAAAAGTGTTTATACTATTTATACTTTCAATTAACAAATTGAAGTCTTGTGAAAGGTTGACAGGATAACTGGCATTAACTGTCAAAATAATTTCAAACTATTGAAGTTAGCTTACAGAATAAACATGTCAATCAACCCATATGATTTTTGCTGTAATATTTTTGTTTTGAAAAGTCACTGTGACTGATAGAAAAGTGATGGTTTTAGCAACATTTTAACCTGTCTGAATGCTAATAGTCATTTTGCGTCGGGGGGCGAAGCCCTGAACCCTCCACCAGGACTTTGTCCTGGACCTACCGGGGCCTGCGGCCCTTGGACCCTGGCTACTAGGTTTTTCTGATTTAAAAGTTGGCAGGTATGGTGAGGTTATAAAGCTTTTGCCTGTTAAAGAAAGGAGACTGATCCAATGCACAGACATTCGCGTGCCACGCTGTCACGACCCAGACGCACACCAGTGCGCAATCATATGGGAGCCGCGCTGAGCGCACCTCCAAGCGCGTCTCGCTGCCGGCGACGGCCAGGTATATGGGCCCGACACTCCAGCGCCATCCATTTTCAGGGCTAGTTGATTCGGCAGGTGGGTTGTTACACACTCCTTAGCGGGTTCCAACTTCCATGGCCACCGTCCTGCTCTCTATATCAACCAGGGTGAGCCCCACCCCTTTCATGAGCGCACTACGCGCGGAGTGACCCCTGTTACGCGCCCCCGGCAACAGGGGTGGCAAGCAGGTAAGCTGCGCGGGCGGAGCGCGCGGAGTGACCCATGTTACGAGCCCCCGGCCACGGGGGTGGCGGGCAGGTAAGCTGCTTACCTGCTGCGCGTGACGCCGGCCGCGGCGAAAGCGGACGAGGCGGGGTGTCGGTGCGGTGGGCGCGGTAGTGACCCTGGACGTGCGTCGGGCCCTTCTCGCGGATCGCCTCAGCTACGGCTCCCGGTGGGGCCCTCTCGGGGGAAGGGGCCTCGGTCCCGGACCCCGGCGAGGCGTCCCTTCTCCGCTCCGTAAAAGTGTCCATCTCTTCTTTTTTTTTCTTCTGTTGTGGCATATGCAGCAGGTGCCTGCTCGTTTTTCGTATGTGGGTAACAACATTTAACTATGTATATATATTTCCGAATTGGTTTAACTGCCACCCGCAAAAAAAAAAAAAAAAAAAAAATTGATCCGCCCGACCCGACCCGCGAGCGGATAAAATCTTAGTTTTTTTAATTTCATCCGCCCGATCCGCGGATAATCCGCGGACTCCGCGGTTGTGTCCGCAAACCGCGCATCTCTAATATATACATAAATAAAAGAAATGCTTGAATTTCAGTGTTCATTTATTTACACATATACACACACATAACACTCATCTACTCATTGTTGAGTTAAGGGTTGAATTGTCCATCCTTGTTCTATTCTCTGTCACTATTTCAGAACACACACAAATATACATTATAAAATCAATAAGAAAACGGGAGCTCTAATTTGGGAGTCTGAATTAGGATCAGAAGTTCCTATACAAACATTGCGCACTCACGTCGCCTTTTTGTATTGATTACTGCAGCTGTGCACTGGATTCATTCACAAATACAAACTACAACTCACAAACACTTTAGAGTTAGGCTCCACCATCAGAATGTGTACTTAAACTTATAAAGATCACATGGATATTATTCAGTGAGTTGATTCACCAAAACTAACCTGTTATACAGGAGGAAAAAACACACAGGACGTTTCAATTGTTCACAGACTGGTCGCGCTCATCAGAATGACGAGACACTTCCGGTCTGCAGGTGATAGCATTCAATTTGGGAATAAACGCCCCACTGCCCCCTACTGACCAATGTGAATACTGATAAATGTGTAATGACAGCTCCAAAAACAAATTCAAACCACAAAATAAAATAAATAAATCAACACAAAAATGTGACACATTATGGGCGGGTCACATTTGCATGTACAGTAGATGGCAGTATTGTCCTGTTTAAAAGTGTCACAACATTGCTGTTTACGGCAGACGAACTGCTTTACGGTAGACGAAAACTTGACTGCTGTTTTTGTGTGTTGTTACCGCGCTGGGAGGACGTTAATGAAACTGCCTAACAATAAACCCACATAAGAAACCAAGAACTCGCCCTCGATCATTAGCTGTTTAAATTGTGGGACAGCGGACGTGTGAACAGGCTGTCAACACGTCACTCAGGTCCGCATGGAGCTGGAGGGGGCGTGGCCTCCAGCTCGGCCTGAATTTTGGGAGATTTTCGGGAGAAAATTTGTCCCGGGAGGTTTTCGGGAGAGGCGCTGAATTTCGGGAGTCTCCCGGAAAATCCGGGAGGGTTGGCAAGTATGGTGATAGCAGACTGGCTTGTGATAAAGACATACTGCAGCAGTTTTTCTTAGGAATCAGTTCCAAAAGGTCAGACAAAAAAATACCAAAACTTAACCAATTTTCCCTATAAGAAATAATGTGATGAGGAGTGGATGGAAGAGCCATGTGGACGCATACTTGCCAGCCTTGAGACCTCCGAATTCGGGAGATTGGGGGAGGGGGGCGGGCATTGGGGGGCGGGGCTTAGGGGGGAGGAGTATATTTATAGCTAGAATTCACTGAAATTCAAGTATTTCTTATTTATCATATTATATTTATAGCTAGAATTCACTGAAATTCAAGTATTTAAAGTTAAAGTACCAATGATTGTCACACACAGATTAGGTGTGGTCAAATTTGTCCTCTGCATTTGACCCATCCCCTTTTTCACCCCCTGGGAGGTGAGGGGAACAGTGGGCAGCAGCAATGCCACGCCATATATATATACATATATATATATATATATATATATATATATATATATATATATATATATATATACATATATATATATATGTATATATATATATATATATATATATACACACATATATATATATATACACACATATATATATATATATATATATATATATATATACAGGTAAAAGCCAGTAAATTAGAATATTTTGAAAAACTTGATTTATTTCAGTAATTGCATTCAAAAGGTGTAACTTGTACATTATATTTATTCATTGCACACAGACTGATGCATTCAAATGTTTATTTCATTTAATTTTGATGATTTGAAGTGGCAACAAATGAAAATCCAAAATTCCGTGTGTCACAAAATTAGAATATTACTTAAGGCTAATACAAAAAAGGGATTTTTAGAAATGTTGGCCAACTGAAAAGTATGAAAATGAAAAATATGAGCATGTACAATACTCAATACTTGGTTGGAGCTCCTTTTGCCTCAATTACTGCGTTAATGCGGCGTGGCATGGAGTCGATGAGTTTCTGGCACTGCTCAGGTGTTATGAGAGCCCAGGTTGCTCTGATAGTGGCCTTCAACTCTTCTGCGTTTTTGGGTCTGGCATTCTGCATCTTCCTTTTCACAATACCCCACAGATTTTCTATGGGGCTAAGGTCAGGGGAGTTGGCGGGCCAATTTAGAACAGAAATACCATGGTCCGTAAACCAGGCACGGGTAGATTTTGCGCTGTGTGCAGGCGCCAAGTCCTGTTGGAACTTGAAATCTCCATCTCCATAGAGCAGGTCAGCAGCAGGAAGCATGAAGTGCTCTAAAACTTGCTGGTAGACGGCTGCGTTGACCCTGGATCTCAGGAAACAGAGTGGACCGACACCAGCAGATGACATGGCACCCCAAACCATCACTGATGGTGGAAACTTTACACTAGACTTCAGGCAACGTGGATCCTGTGCCTCTCCTGTCTTCCTCCACACTCTGGGACCTCGATTTCCAAAGGAAATGCAAAATTTGCATGGTTGGGTGATGGTTTGGGGTGCCATGTCATCTGCTGGTATATATATATATATATATATATATATATATATATATATATATATATATATATATATATATATATATATATATATATATATATTAGAGATGCGCGGTTTGCGGACACAACCGCGGAGTCCACGGATTATCCGCGGGTCGGGCGGTTGAAATAAAAAAAAATTAGATTTTAAATAGATTCAGGCGGGTGGCAGTTAAACCAATTCGGAAATATATATACATGGTTAAATGTTGTTACCCACATACGAAAAACGAGCAGCACTCTTTGAAACAGGCAATTATTTATCATCAGGCACCTGCAGCACGCCACAATAGAAGAAAAAAAAAAAAGAGAGATGGCAACGCCGGCAGCAAACGTGGTACGCGACAAACTAAAAAAGGGAATACTGAAGACCAGGGGAAAAAAAGGCCAGAAAAGTTCAGCGTGGACTCGTTTTTATGAGGTTGTAAATCAAGATGATAGTAATGCTGGCTACGTGATTTGCAAGAGCTGCGACGCTGTTTATGTCTACGACAGTCACAAAACTGGGACATCTAACATGGTGCATCACATTTGTGCAAAACCCCGAATCTCCACAAACACCCTGAGCATGAGCAGTTTCGTCCGCCGTGATCCCAGAAGAGTGCCACAGGATGTTAAAACAAGATAGAACGCAGCTGCCTGCAGCAGTTTGAGTGGCGCGGGCGCGCTTGGAGGTGCGCTCAGCGCGGCTCCCAGATGATTGCGCACTGGTGTGCGTCTGGGCCGTGACAGTGTGGCACGCATTGAATGTCTCTGCTGCATTGGATCAGTCTCCTTTCTTTAACAGACAAAATCTTTATAACCTCACTAATGCCTTGCATCGTCTATATTAGATATATAACAACGGGTGGGTGGCGGATGGCGGGCGGGTGCGGTTTTGATTAAATGTTAGTTCGGGTGGATGGCGGATGGTTGACGACTTTTGTGATGCGGTTGCGGATGAAATAATTGCCTATCTGCGCATCTCTAATATATATATATATATATATATATATATATATATATATATATATATATATATATATATATATATAAATAAAAGAAATACTTGAATTTCAGTGTTCATTTATTTACACATATACGCACACATAACACTCCTCTCTACTCATTGTTGTATTTGAAGTGCAATGCTTTGCAGCCAGTAGCACAGCCTTTGAAGGAGCATAGGTATGGGTATGTTTTTGGACATTACTACTTGCCGTAGTTTTGAAGCAATGCATGATGGGAATCCGGATGTTGTGTGTCAGTGTATTAACGTGCCGGCTGGAATAAACACACGCTGAGAAATAGCTCCGTGCCTGCCTACTTTATGGGTTATAGATAAACCTATGGATAACGGAGACTTATATAATAGTCTCCTTCTTGTTGTGTGTGCAGTTGCGCACTGAGCTCCAAAAGCCGTAGATGTTATAACGTGACTGGGCCGGCACGCCGTTTATAAGGAGGAAAAGCGGACGTGATGACAGGCTGTCCTCACTCAGGTCCGGCTGGAAATCGGGAGAAATTCGGGAGAATGGTTGTCCCGGGAGATTTTAGGGAGAGGCACTGAAATTCGGGAGTCTCCCGGAAAATTCGGAAGAGTTGGCAAGTATGCGTGGACGCCACCTGAGTTCTGTCTTGAATTCAATGGTGTTTCTTGTCTTCCTAATGAATGTGCAGGCACTCACAACTTTTTTTGGCCCCATTTTGGGTGATTTTTTTACTTAATGGCCTGTAAAAAGCACAGAGACTGTGTTACCAAAGTGTGGATTGTTTGTTTGGCTTTTTGATAACCAGGGATTGATATGCAAGCAAACGGGCGAGTTTGTTACGCACAATGCTTGCCCTTTAGACATACTTGCCAACCCTCCCGAATTTTTCGGGAGACTCCCGAATTTCAGTGCCTCTCCCGAAAATCTCCCGGGACAACCATTCTCCCGAATTTCTCCCGATTTCCAGCCGGACCTGAGTGAGGATAGCCTGTCGTCACATCTGCTTTTCCTCCTTATAAACAGCGTGCCGGCCCAGTCACGTAATAACATCTACGGCTTTTGGAGCTCACTTTTGTGCGTGCCACACAGCAATGCATCATCAGAGAGGGTGTTCAGCATGGTTAGAAAGATAGTGACAGAGAATAGAACGAGGAAGGACAATTCAACCCTAAACTCACTCCTTTCCTGCAAATTAAATTTCACAGATGCTGCCCATACCTATGCTCCTTCAAAGGCTGTGCTACTGGCTGCAAAGCATTGCACTTTCAAATACAACAATGAGCTAAGGAGTGAGTAATAAATGAACACTGAAATTCAAGTATTTATTTTATATATATATATATATATATATATATATATATATATATATATATATATATATATATATATATATATATATATATATGTATATATATATATACAGTATATATATATGTATGTATATATATATATATATATGTATATATATATGTATATATATACAGTATATATATATATGTATGTATATATATATATATATGTATATATATATGTCTTAATAAGGTTATCCAAAAAATAGTTTTCGATACCGTAGTAGAGCGCAATATATGTTTATGTGGGAAAAAAATCACAAGACTATTTCATCTCTACAGGCCTGTTTCATGAGGGGGGGTTCCCTCAATCATTATTAAAATCTCCTGATGATTGAGGGAACCACCCCCTCATGAAACAGGCCTGTAGAGATGAAATAGTCTTGTGATTTTTTTCCCCACACATACATATATGTATATATATATATATATATATATATATATATACAGTATATATATATGTATGTATATATATATATATATATATATATATATATATATATATATATATATATATATATATATATATATATATATATATATATATATATATATAATGTATATATATATGTATATATATATATATATATATATATATATATATATATATATACAGTATATATATATATATGTACATATATATATATATATATATATATATATATACTTGAATTTCAGTGAATTCTAGCTATAAATATACTCCTCCCTCATAATGTGCCACACATTTTCAATGCCGCGCTGTTGTAACATGTGCAGAATGTGGCTTGGCATTGTCTTGATGAAATAAGCAGGGGCGTCCATGATAACGTTGCTTGGATGGTAACATATGTTGCTCCAAAGCCTGTATGTACCTTTCAGCATTGATGGTGCCTTCACAGATGTAAAAGTTAACCATGCCTTGGGCACTAATACACCCCCATACCATCAAAGATGCTGGCTTTTGAACTTTGCGCCCTATAACAATCCCGATGGTTCTTTTCCTCTTTGGTCCACAGTTTCCAAAAACAATTTGAAATGTGTACTCGTCAGACCACAGAACACTTTTCCACTTTGCATCAGTCCATCTTGGATGAGCTCGGGCCCAGCGATAGCCGGCGGCGTTTCTGGGTGTTGTTGATAAATGGCTTTCGCTTTACATAGTAGAGTTTAACTTGCACTTACAGATGTAGCAACAAACTATAGTTACTGACAGTGGTTTTCTGAAGTGTTCCAGAGCCCATGTGGTGATATCCTTTACACACTGATGTCGATTTTTTTTTTTTGATGCAGTACCGCCTGAGGGATCGAAGGTCACGGGCATTCAGTGTTAGTTTTCGGCCTTGCCGCTTACGTGCAGTGATTTCTCCAGATTCTCTGAACTTTTTGATGATATTACGGACCGTAGATGGTGAAATCCTTAAATTCCTTGCAATGGCTCGTCGAGAAATGTTGTTCTTAAACTGTTCGACACTGGGGGGGGGGGGGGGGGGGGGGGGTCTTAAACGACCATTGTGTGTGTGTGGACATGGATAAGGTTAGGTGGGATTTACCCTGGATAACCTTAGTGTAGAAGGGGCCTTAGATGGGGGATACGAGCCTCCATGCAAGTGTCACTAAACCCCGCTTGGAGCCGCTCACCTGTTAACGCCGCAGCGGCTCATACCATGTCACAACACACCTTCCTTTTTCTCTTTCTTCTCCCGCAAAGTGCTCGCCGGTGCAGACACCCGTCGCGTCCATTGATCAAACCCCGGCTTTCACTTAACACTCGGGCCAGCTGGAACTGTCTTCGGCTCGTGTTTCTCCGGGGTTGTCCCGTAATCCCCTAACCCCAGGCCCTGTAAGTGGCGCAAGGATGAGGGAGCAACAAAAAAAAAAAAAAAAAAAACGGATAAAAGAAACGGCGTTTGCGGACGGATTGGACAAAGTATTTTAATCCCTGTAATGGAATTGGCATGTAAACTCATGAGGCTGGAAGTAAATAGAGGGATGGATTTTGAGTCTTTCCGGGGGAAAGCTGTGTTGAAACTCACCTTTTTATCCTCTGCCCACCTCACTCACTCCCTCCCACAGCGAGCCGACCACAAGATACTTTTCAACTTTTTCCGGAACGTCTCTTGTAGCACGTTTCCCCCGTTTAGATAAACACTGAAAACCTTCTCGCCGCAAAGAATATTTATGTTCCAAGTTGAGATCTGTTCTTAAAGCAACAGTCAATAATAACCCTAGCTCCCGGGCGCCCCCTATTGCCGTGAATTTGAATTTCGTTTTAAAGGTACCTTATGATGCGCAATTGACGTTTTAATGATATTCTAACAGTATAATATTGGACCACAAATACAAAAGAGTAATCGGTCTGGAGCCGCAAAAAATTAAAAGACTTATATAAATGTTATATAGATGGCAACACATGATATAAGTGGCTAATTAGCTACATTAGCCTACTATCAAAATGACTTTAAAAGTCTTATATAAGTGTTGTAATGAACACAACACATGATGTAAGTGTCTATATTAGCTATATTAGCCTACTATCAAAATGACTTTAAAAAGTCGTATATAAGTGTTGTAATGAAGACAACACATGATGTGTCTATATTAACCTACTATCAAAATTACTTTAAAAGTGTTATATAAGTGTTATAATGAAGACAACACATGATGTAAGTGTTTATATTAGCTATAATAGCCTACTATCAAAATGACTTTAAAAGTCGTATATAAGTATTATAATGAAGACAACACATGATGTAAGTGTCTATATTAGCCTACAATCAAAATGATTTTAAAAGTCTTATATAAGTGTTATAATGAAGACAACACATGATGTAAGTGTCTATATTAGCCTACTATCAAAATGACTTTAAAAGTGTTATATAAGTGTTATAATGAAGTCAACACATGATATAGGTGTCTATATTAGCTATATTAACCTACTATCAAAATGACTTTAAAAGTCTCATATAAGTGTTATAATGATGACAACACATGATGTCAGTGTCTATATTAATTAGCCTACTATCAAAATGACTTTAAAAGTCTTATATAAGTGGTATAATGAAGACAACACATGATGTAAGTGTCTATATTAGCTATATTAGCCTACTATCAAAATGACTTTAAAAAGTCTTATGTAAGTGTTATAATGAAGACAACACATGATGTCAGTGTCTATATTAGCCTACTATCAAAATGACTTTAAAAGTGTTATATAAGTGTTATAATGAAGACAACACATGATGTGTCTATATTAACCTACTTTTAAAATTACTTTAAAAGTCTTATATAAGTGTTATAATGAAGAGAACACATGATGTAAGTGTCTATATTAGCTATATTAGCCTACTATCAAAATGACTTTAAAAAGTCTCATATAAGTGTTGTAATGAAGACAACACATGATGTGTCTATATTAACCTACTTTTAAAATTACTTTAAAAGTGTTATATAAGTGTTATAATGAAGACAACACATGATGTAAGTGTCTATATTAGCTATATTAGCCTACAATCAAAATGACTTTAAAAGTCTTATATAAGTGTTATAATGAAGACAACACATGATGTAAGTGTCTATAGTAGATATATTAGCCTACTATCAAAATGACTTTAAAAGTCTTATATAAGTGTTATAATGAAGTCAACACATGATATAGGTGTCTATATTAGCTATATTAACCTACTATCAAAATGACTTTAAAAGTCTCATATAAGTGTTATAATGATGACAACACATGATGTAAGTGTCTATATTAGCCTACTATCAAAATGACTTTAAAAAGTCTCATATAAGTGTTGTAATGAAGACAACACATGATGTGTCTATATTAACCTACTATCAAAATTACTTTAAAAGTGTTATATAAGTGTTATAATGAAGACAACACATGATGTAAGTGTCTATATTAGCTATATTAGCCTACTATCAAAATGACTTTAAAAAGTATTATATAAGTGTTATAATGAAGACAACACATGATGTCAGTGTCTATATTAGCCTACTATCAAAATGACTTTAAAAGCCTTATATAAGTGTGCTAATGAAGACAACACATGATGTAAGTGTCTATATTAGTTATATTAGCCTACTATAAAAATGACTTTAAAAGTCTTATATAAGTGTTATAATGAAGTCAACACATGATATAAGTGTCTATATTAGCTATATTAGCCTACTATCAAAATGACTTTAAAAGTCTTATATAAGTGTTATAATGAAGACAACACATAATGTAAGGGTCTATTTTAGCCTACTATGACAATGACTTTAAAAGTCTTATATAAGCATTATAATGAAGACAACACATGATGTAAGTGTCTATATTAGTTATATTAGCCTACTATAAAAATGACTTTAAAAGTCTTATATAAGTGTTATAATGAAGTCAACACATGATATAAGTGTCTATATTAGCTATATTAGCCTACTATCAAAATGACTTTAAAAGTCTTATATAAGTGTTATAATGAAGTCAACACATGTCAGTGTCTATATTAGCCTACTATCAAAATGACTTTAAAAGCCTTATATAAGTGTTCTAATGAAGACAACACATGATGTAAGTGTCTATATTAGTTATATTAGCCTACTATAAAAATGACTTTAAAAGTCTTATATAAGTGTTATAATGAAGTCAACACATGATATAAGTGTCTATATTAGCCTACTATCAAAATGACTTTAAAAGTCTTATATAAGTGTTATAATGAAGTCAACACATGATATAAGTGTCTATATTAGCTATATTAGCCTACTATCAAAATGACTTTAAAAGTCTTATATAAGTGTTATAATGAAGACAACACATAATGTAAGGGTCTATTTTAGCCTACTATGACAATGACTTTAAAAGTCTTATATAAGCGTTATAATGAAGACAACACATGATGTAAGTGTCTATATTAGCTATATTAGCCTATTATCAAAATGACTTTAAAAGTCTTATATAAGTGTTATACTGAAAACAACACATGATGTAAGTGTCTATTGTAGCTATATTAGCCTACTATCAAAATTACTTTGAAAGTCTTATATAAGTGTTATAATGAAGACAACACATGATGTAAGTGGCTATATTAGCCTACTATCAAAATTACTTTAAAAGTCGTATATAAGTGTTATAATGAAGTCAACACATGGTGTAAGTGTCTATATTAGCCTACTATCAAAATGACTTTAAAAGTCTTATATAAGTGTTATAATGAAGACAACACATAATGTAAGGGTCTATTTTAGCCTACTATGACAATGACTTTAAAAGTCTTATATAAGCGTTATAATGAAGACAACACATGATGTAAGTGTCTATATTAGCTATATTAGCCTATTATCAAAATGACTTTAAAAGTCTTATATAAGTGTTATAATGAAAACAACACATGATGTAAGTGTCTATTGTAGCTATATTAGCCTACTATCAAAATTACTTTGAAAGTCTTATATAAGTGTTATAATGAAGACAACACATGATGTAAGTGGCTATATTAGCCTACTATCAAAATTACTTTAAAAGTCGTATATAAGTGTTATAATGAAGTCAACACATGGTGTAAGTGTCTATATTAGCCTACTATCAAATTGACTTGAAAAGTCTTATATAAGTGTTATAATGAAGACAACATATGATGTATATGCCTATATTAGCTATATTAGCCTACTATCAAAATGACTTTAAAAGCGTTATATAAGTGTTATAATGAAGACAACACATGATGTCAGTTTCTATATTAGCCTACTATCAAAATGACCATAAAAGTGTTATATAAGTGTTATAATGAAGACAACACATGATGTAAGTGTCTATATTAGCTATATTAGCCTACAATCAAAATGACTTTAAAAGTCTTATATAAGTGTTATAATGAAGACAACACATGATGTCAGTGTCTATATTAGCCTACTATCAAAATGACTTTAAAAGTGTTATATAAGTGTTATAATGAAGACAACACATGATGTAAGTGTCTATATTAGCTATATTAGCCTACTATCAAAATGACTTTAAAAGTCTTATATAAGTGTTATAATGAAGACAACACATGATGTCAGTGTCTATATTAGCCTACTATCAAAATGACTTTAAAAGCCTTATATAAGTGTTCTAATGAAGACAACACATGATGTAAGTGTCTATATTAGTTATATTAGCCTACTATAAAAATGACTTTAAAAGTCTTATATAAGTGTTATAATGAAGTCAACACATGATATAAGTGTCTATATTAGCTATATTAGCCTACTATCAAAATGACTTTAAAAGTCTTATATAAGTGTTATAATGAAGACAACACATAATGTAAGGGTCTATTTTAGCCTACTATCAAAATGACTTTAAAAGTCTTATATAAGCGTTATAATGAAGACAACACATGATGTAAGTGTCTATATTAGCTATATTAGCCTATTATCAAAATGACTTTAAAAGTCTTATATAAGTGTTATAATGAAAACAACACATGATGTAAGTGTCTATTGTAGCTATATTAGCCTACTATCAAAATTACTTTGAAAGTCTTATATAAGTGTTATAATGAAGACAACACATGATGTAAGTGGCTATATTAGCCTACTATCAAAATTACTTTAAAAGTCGTATATAAGTGTTATAATGAAGTCAACACATGGTGTAAGTGTCTATATTAGCCTACTATCAAAATGACTTGAAAAGTCTTATATAAGTGTTATAATGAAGACAACACATGATGTATATGCCTATATTAACTATATTAGCCTACTATCAAAATGACTTTAAAAGTGTTATATAAGTGTTATAATGAAGACAACACATGATGTCAGTTTCTATATTAGCCTACTCTCAAAATGACTTTAAAAGTGTTATATAAGTGTTATAATGAAGACAACACATGATGTAAGTGTCTATATTAGCTATATTAGCCTATGTGTCGCAGACAGACGTGTTGAAATGTAATATTTATTCTACACATTTTTACAACATTGGAAAACATTAGTAAAACTTCTCAGAGGGTGAGATAACTCCTGGAAATTACCGTTTTAGAATGGCCAAAGGTATAGATGTGTGTGTGTGTAAGTTAAAGGAAACGTCAGGCTATCTTCTTCTAATAAATTTATTACAATCTTTGCAAGCTGGGTAACGCAGAAATGCAGCCAATATTACATACACATAATATGACGTGAGGCATGCAAATATAAATTAAATACACAGAGGACATAAGTAAAGGAAATTAAATGAGCTCAAATATAGCTACAAATGAGGCATAATGATGCAATATGTACATACAGCTAGCCTAAATAGCATGTTAGCATCGATTAGCTTGCAGTCATGCAGGGACCAAATATTCCTGATTAGCACTCAACACAAAACGATAACATCAACAAAGCTCACCTTTGTGCATTCACGCACAGCATAAAACGTTTGGTGGACAAAATGAGACAAAGCAGGAGTGATATCATTTTGGTCCTCGTATTGATCCCTGAGGTACACCACAGGATATATTTAGCGTTGTAGAAGTGTGTTCCCTAGCTTCACGTATTGTTTCCTGTTCGTTAAATAACTTCTAATCTAGTTTAAGACCAACCCTCTGATGCCATACGGTTCTAGTTTTTGGATTAAAATATTGTGATTCATTGTGTCAAATGCTTTAGTTAGATCCATCAATACTGCTGCCGGCTTTTAATATAAACTGCACAGACCCGTTTCGACAAGGTTTTCGTCAGTGTGCAATTTTTTAACAGGGAGTGATGCACTTAAATAGTCACGGCTGTGGTCAATTTATGTAAATCAAGAACAACTTCAAAAAAATGAAAGTGCACAAATAATAGACAAAATGGAAAATTATACAAAATAAATCAAAGACTCAGTATAGTACAGGAAATTAAAGTAATTAAAAAAATAAAGTAATAAAAACTTTATTTTTTTTAAATAAAGTATTAAAAAACTGTTGTTTTAAAAAAACATAAAGTAATAAAAAAGTATTAAAAAAAATATATAAAGTAATAAAAAACTATTTTTTTTAAACCTAACCCGGACAGGAAAGCCTGTAAAAGGAATGTATTTGGGTTTTAACAGGGAGTGATGCACTTGAATAGTCACGGCTGTGGTCAATTGATATAGTAAATCAATAACAACTTCAAAAAAATGAAAGTGCACAAATAATAGACAAAATGGAAAATTATACAAATTAAATCAAAGACTCAGTATAGTACAGGAAAATAAAGTAATACAAAAATAAAGTAATACAAACCTTTTTTTTTTTTTTTTAAATAAAGTAATACAAACATTTTTTTTAAATAAAGTATTAAAAAACGTTTTTTTAAATAAAGTAACAAAAACGTAGTAAAGTGATAAAAAACTTTATTTTATTTTAAATAAAGTAATACAAAAATTATTTTAAAATAAAGTATTAAAAAACTTCTTTTTTTAAAAAAATAAAGTAATAAAAACGTTTTCTTTTTTTTTCTTTTTAAATAAAGTAATAAAAAACTTTTCTTTTTTTTTCTTTTTAAATAAAGTAATAAAAAACTTTTTTTTTAACCTATCCCGGACAGAAAAGCCAGTAAAAGGAATGTATTTAGTTTCAACAGGGAGTGATGCACTTGAATAGTCACGGCTGTGGTCAATTGATATAGTAAATCAATAACAACTTCAAAAAAATGAAAGTGCACAAATAATAGACAAAATGGAAAATTATACAAATTAAATCAAAGACTCAGTATAGTACAGGAAAATAAAGTAATACAAAAATAAAGTAATACAAACTTTTTTTTTTTTTAAATAAAGTAATACAAACATTTTTTTTAAATAAAGTATTAAAAAACGTTTTTTTAAATAAAGTAATAAAAACGTAGTAAAGTGATAAAAAAACTTTATTTTATTTTAAATAAAGTAATACAAAAATTATTTTAAAATAAAGTATTAAAAAACTTCTTCTTTTTTTTAATAAAGTAATAAAAACGTTTTCTTTTTTTTTCTTTTTAAATAAAGTAATAAAAAACTTTTTTTTTTTTTCCTTTTTTAATAAAGTAATAAAAAACTTTTTTTTTAACCTATCCCGGACAGAAAAGCCAGTAAAAGGAATGTATTTAGTTTCAACAGGGAGTGATGCACTTGAATAGTCACGGCTGTGGTCAATTGATATAGTAAATCAATAACAACTTCAAAAAAATGAAAGTGCACAAATAATAGACAAAATGGAAAATTATACAAATTAAATCAAAGACTCAGTATAGTACAGGAAATTAAAGTAATTAAAAAAATAAAGTAATAAAAACTTTATTTTTTTAAAATAAAGTATTAAAAAACTGTTGTTTTAAAAAAACATAAGGTAATAAAAAAGTATTAAAAAAAATATATAAAGTAATAAAAAACTTTTTTTTTTAAACCTAACCCGGACAGGAAAGCCTGTAAAAGGAATGTATTTGGGTTTTAACAGGGAGTGATGCACTTGAATAGTCACGGCTGTGGTCAATTGATATAGTAAATCAATAACAACTTCAAAAAAATGAAAGTGCACAAATAATAGACAAAATGGAAAATTATACAAATTAAATCAAAGACTCAGTATAGTACAGGAAAATAAAGTAATACAAAAATAAAGTAATACAAACCTTTTTTTTAAATAAAGTATTAAAAAACGTTTTTTTAAATAAAGTAATAAAAACGTAGTAAAGTGATAAAAAAACTTTATTTTATTTTAAATAAAGTAATACAAAAATTATTTTAAAACAAAGTATTAAAAAACATCTTTTTTTTTAAAATAAAGTAATAAAAACGTTTTCTTTTTTTTTTCTTTTTAAATAAAGTAATAAAAAACTTTTCTTTTTTTTTCTTTTTAAATAAAGTAATAAAAAACTTTTTTTTTAACCTATCCCGGACAGAAAAGCCAGTAAAAGGAATGTATTTAGTTTCAACAGGGAGTGATGCACTTGAATAGTCACGGCTGTGGTCAATTGATATAGTAAATCAATAACAACTTAAAAAAAAAGAAAGTGCACAAATAATAGACAAAATGGAAAATTATACAAAATAAATCAAAGACTCAGTATAGTACAGGAAAATAAAGTAATACAAAAATAAAGTAATACAAACCTTTTTTTTTTTTTTTTTAAATAAAGTAATACAAACATTTTTTTTAAATAAAGTATTAAAAAACGTTTTTTTAAATAAAGTAATAAAAACGTAGTAAAGTGATAAAAAAAACTTTATTTTAATTTAAATAAAGTAATACAAAAATTATTTTAAAATAAAGTATTAAAAAACTTCTTTTTTTTTAAAAATAAAGTAATAAAAACGTTTTCTTTTTTTTTCTTTTTAAATAAAGTAATAAAAAACTTTTCTTTTTTTTTCTTTTTAAATAAAGTAATAAAAAACTTTTTTTTTAACCTATCCCGGACAGAAAAGCCAGTAAAAGGAATGTATTTGGGTTTTAACAGGGAGTGATGCACTTGAATAGTCACGGCTGTGGTCAATTGATATAGTAAATCAATAACAACTTCAAAAAAATGAAAGTGCACAAATAATAGACAAAATGGAAAATTATACAAATTAAATCAAAGACTCAGTATAGTACAGGAAAATAAAGTAATACAAAAATAAAGTAATAAAAACCTTTTTTTTTTTTTAAATAAAGTAATACAAACATTTTTTTTAAATAAAGTATTAAAAAACGTTTTTTTAAATAAAGTAATAAAAACGTAGTAAAGTGATAAAAAAACTTTATTTTATTTTAAATAAAGTATTAAAAAACTTCTTTTTAAAAAAAATAAAGTAATAAAAACGTTTTCTTTTTTTTTCTTTTTAAATAAAGTAATAAAAAACTTTTCTTTTTATTTCTTTTTAAATAAAGTAATAAAAAACTTTTTTTTTTAACCTATCCCGGACAGAAAAGCCAGTAAAAGGAATGTATTTAGTTTCAACAGGGAGTGATGCACTTGAATAGTCACGGCTGTGGTCAATTGATTTAGTAAATCAATAACAACTTAAAAAAAATGAAAGTGCACAAATAATAGACAAAATGGAAAATTATACAAATTAAATCAAAGACTCAGTATAGTACAGGAAAATAAAGTAATACAAAAATAAAGTAATACAAACCTTTTTTTTTTTTTTTAATAAAGTAATACAAACATTTTTTTTAAATAAAGTATTAAAAAACGTTTTTTTAAATAAAGTAATAAAAACGTAGTAAAGTGATAAAAAAACTTTATTTTATTTTAAATAAAGTACTACAAAAATTATTTTAAAATAAAGTATTAAAAAACTTCTTTTTTTTTTAAAATAAAGTAATAAAAACGTTTTCTTTTTTTTTCTTTTTAAATAAAGTAATAAAAAACTTTTCTTTTTTTTTCTTTTTAAATAAAGTAATAAAAAACTTTTTTTTTAACCTATCCCGGACAGAAAAGCCAGTAAAAGGAATGTATTTAGTTTCAACAGGGAGTGATGCACTTGAATAGTCACGGCTGTGGTCAATTGATATAGTAAATCAATAACAACTTCAAAAAAATGAAAGTGCACAAATAATAGACAAAATGGAAAATTATACAAAATAAATCAAAGACTCAGTATAGTACAGGAAAATAAAGTAATAAAAAAATAAAGTAATAAAATCTTTATTTGAAAAAAAAAATAAAGTCATACAAACATTTTTTTTAAATAAAGTATTAAAAAACTTTTTTTTTTTAAATAAAGTAATAAAAACGTAGTAAAGTAAAAAAAAAAAAAAAACTTAATTAAAAAAAAAATAAAGTAATACAAACATTTTTTTAAAATAAAGTATTAAAAAACTTTTTTTTTTTTTTTAAATACAGTAATAAAAACGTTTTCTTTTTTTTTCTTTTTAAATAAAGTAATAAAAAAAACTTTTTTTTTTAACCTAACCCAGACAGGAAAGCCAGTAAAAGGAATTGATTTAGTGTAATTTTTTTTGTCAGAAATCTCCGCTTGCAACACCTAAAAGCGCAGTTTTCTATTCCGACTTTGCCAGGTTATTCTGACCGCTCCCTAAAACGCTGACCGTTCCAGCGCAAGGCAATTACACGCTGCCTGCCCTCAGGTTTTCTCTTCAAAGTGTGCAACCATTCCCTCCGTTTTTTAATGATGCGGTCCAGGGTGGAACCTGGAGGCGTTTTGCCCCCTCCTCTTACTTAAGGTTTACGCCAATTTCCACGCGTACAACGGGCAGGCCTCCAATGAGCTTGATCGGAAGGACGACCGATCGACGACCCTGGTGATGACCTAATGCATGCATGCTCGCCCAGGAGAGTTAAATCCCAGCATGATCCGCAAAATACTACGTCAAGGGAGTGAGTCAGCCACTATACTCGATGAGCAGGTGTAGTAAAAGTAGCAAAGACCAAAGGATTAACATCGTTTGGAATAAACAAGCACAATCATTAATTTCAGCCTGTCACCGCCGTTTAAAACGAGTCTTTGCAAACACACTCCTCTCCTCACTCCTGGTTCGCCCACACAGAGATGTTAGCATATTCCGACTACTTTGAATTCCTCCCCCCGCCGACCTGGGAGAACACACTGTTTTAAAACTTGTTGGGCCCTTTCAAGTTTTATTTGAAAGTATGTAATTACATTCTTGGAGGAATAACAGGTCCCCCGAGGGATTTACTCGCCGCATTAAATGCCACGGTTAAAAAAAACAGTACAGTGTCGACACTTGGGACGTTTAAGAGCTCGGTGATAGCCCCCGACAGTGCTTAAACAGCCTTCAGGGTGATATAGACTATGTTTACACTGCAGGCCAAAGTGGAGCAAAAGTTTTTTTTCCCCCAGCTGAATGTTTAGATCAGTGTTTTTTAAAGCTCACCTTTGTGCATTCACGCACAGCATAAAAGGTTTGGTGGACAAAATGAGACAAAGAAGGAGTGATATTAAAAAAAAAAAACGTCTTTCTGTGGCAGTGTCGGAGAAAGTTGTGCATATAAACAAACTGTTGAGTCACAGTCCACAAGACGGTGAGTTCAAGGGCCGCTGAGATTAGTAGGACAAAACGACGCTTGCCAAATACTCTCATCAGTAAGCATAAACACAAACCTATAAAAACTGTGGGCTTTCTAACAACTAGGACGGTTTGTGTCATGTTTGTCCTCCTACAGAAACCATATTACAACAAAAATTATACTTTTCACCCCATTTTTTTTTTTCCATTTCCATACATTTTTGAAAAAGCTCTATGGAGCCACCAGTATAATGTGTCTAATAGCTACTATTATAATAACATTTGTTTCCTCCTGTCCCACTCCTTGATGTTATGTTGTTGTATGTGATTTTACGTTAGACTCCTTTTTTCTATATCTGATTTTTTCCCCAGCTGAATGTTTGGATCAGTGTTTTTCAACCACTGTGCCGCGGCATACAGGTGTGCCGTGAGATACAGTCTGGTGTGCCGTGGGAGATTATGTAATTTACCTATTTGGGTTAAAAATATTCTATGCAAACCAGTAGGGGTGTGGGAAAAATCGATTCAAATTTGAATCGTGATTCTCACGTTGTGCAATTATTTTTTTTAAATTTATTTTTAATTTTTTATTAAGTCCCGAGTAAAAAAAAACAAAAAACGTTTTTTTTTTTTTTAATTAATATTTTTTTAATCTGTCCTTTCTAGACCATTTATCAATCCAAATATACATATATCTTCCAGGCATGTGAAAGGTCTACAAAAATGTGAAAATCTGTGTTTTTAGACATTAATTTTTGCGTCAAAATATCACTTCCGTGTATTTTTAATGGTAAATGGGTTATACTTGTATAGCGCTTTTATACCTTCAAGGCGCTTTTGACACTATTTCCACATTCACTCGACCCACAACCCAACAGTTCTTAAACTGTTCGACAATTTGCTCAAGCATTTGTTCACAAAGTGGTGACCCTCGCCCCATCCTGGTTTGTGAATGGCTGAGCATTTCATGGAAGCTGCTTTTGCACCCAATCATGGCACCCACCTGTTCCCAATGAGCCTGTTCACCTGTAGGATGTTCCAAATAAGTGTTTGATGAGCATTCCTCAACTTTCTCTGTCTTTTTTGCCACTTGTGCCAGCTTTTTTAAAACATGTTGCAGGCATCAAATTCCAAATGAGCTAATATTTGCAAAAAATAACAAAGTTTACCAGTTCGAACGTTAAGTATCTTGTCTTTGCAGTCTATTCAATTGAATAAAGGTTGAAATGGATTTGCAAATCATTGTATTCTGTTTTTATTTACCATTTTTACACAACGTGCCAACTTCACTGGTTTTGGGTTTTGTAGGATTTGACATTGTATTTTCAATTATAATAATGTCAGTAAATGATTTACTAAAAACAACAAAAATTTCTGTGAGACATTACATGGGACATGTAAGTGTCAAAAAGACAGCCAAAAGAGGTTGGTAAATGTGAATGAATCTGAAAGTAAAATATAGAGTAGAAATGCACCCAATTGCAAAAAATGTAGTCCTAATTTTCTACATGTTGCTCACATGCCTAATCTTAATATATTATGTATAGCCCAGGGGTCGGCAACCCGCGGCTCTAGAGCCGCCGGCTCTTTTGCGCCGCCCTAGTGGCTCTCTGGAGCTTTTTAAAAAATGTATGAAAAATGGAAAAAGATGAGGGGGAAAAAAATATATTTTTTGTTTTAATATGGTTTCTGTAGGAGGACAGACATGACACAAACCTCCCTAATTGTTATAAAGCACCAGAGGTGGGACCAAGTCATTGTTTTGCAAGTCACAAGTAAGTCTCAAGTCTTTGCCCTCAAGTCCGAGTCAAGTCCCGAGTCAAGACAGGCAAGCCCCGAGTCAAGTCCAAAGTCAAGACTGGAAAGTCTCAAGTCAAGTCCTAAGTCCTGCATTTTGAGTTTCGAGTCCTTTCAAGTCCTTTTAACCACAGACTAATATATTAACACAGATTGTGTATGCTTTTCAAACGCTGTATTTATTTATTAAAACAAGTGCATTTTAAATTGCAGGAAAGAAAATTGTGCTGACATTGCACTTTATAATAGCACTATTAACCAGTCATTTTAAACATTAACTCATTCCTTTACAGAACAAACACATTGAAAAATAAAGTGCAAATGTACTTATTTGTACAAAAGTGTTAACATTGAAAAAACATGACATATACGTGAACATAACAAAAAAGTTGTACTTTTTATATGTCAGGTCCCTATGCTGCATTGCATTTGCAAAAGACCAAATTAGCCAAGAGTCTGTCAGTCATTTGTGCACGATGGGGGTGTAGTATGATGCCACCATGGCTGAAAACTCGCTCCACTGGAGCACTGGAGGCAGGCACTGCCAAGACTCTCATGGCCACTCGGAACAGTGAAGGAAGAGTCTTCATGTTCAATGCCCAGAACAAAAGGGGGGAGAGAGTTGTTTTGGGTTGGTGCACTACTTGTAAGTGTATCTTGTGTTTTTTATGTTGATTTAATTAAAAAAAGAAAGAAAAAAAAAATTATTTCTTGTGCGGCCCGATACCAATCGATCCACGGACCAGTACCGGGCCGCGGCCCGGTGGTTGAGGACCACTGAGGTAAACAACCAACAGTATGTCAGAAAGCTAGCTAAAACGGTACACATATTCATAATATAGTATACATTTTAACTGACCTTTATTTTACTATTTTTGTCTTTTTTTAGGTGGCTAAAATACGCGGTGCTGCTGACCGCCGTCTAACGTTACGTGTGATATATTGACTAACGTAACCCTGCTTAAAAAAAATCACTGAACAAAAAGTATGAATAAGGTAGTGAACTGCAACAGATTCCCGTGTTTGCAATAACGTTATAACGTTAGCAGTGAGTTTACAGCCTCACTGATTTAACTACACAGCAAATAAAAGTCACGTTACTTAGCCAATAAACGTTATCTTACATTCAAAACTTACCCTTCTTTGTGCAACTTCAAATGCCGGACGAAGTTGGAAGTTGTTGCCTCTCCATCAGTAATTTTCGAACCGCATGTGTTGCATACTGCAAACCGTTTTGTGTTGACCACCTCGTAATTTTTATACCCAAACAAAATTATTTTAGGTATCATTTTTTGTTCACTGGCGTGTGGTTTGGACATGTCTTCTTCGTTGGTTGTCCTGCAATTTGATTGGATGAATGCTGTGTGATGAAAACAAAGTAGATCTAGTTTGATTGGCTGTTGTACTGAGACCACACCAGCTGACACACGCAACGCTGATAGACAAGTACACAATGAAAAATACGGAGCGCTCCCGAATAACTTTTTCATCTTTGGGTTTTGGGGAAAGTAGCAAGTCATGTCAAGTCATGTCAATTCAAAAGGCTCAAGTCCAAGTGAAGTCACAAGTCATTGATGTTAAAGTCTAAGTCGAGTTGCAAGTCTTTTTACATTTTGTCAAGTCGAGTCTAAAGTCATCAAATTCATGACTCGAGTCTGACTCGAGTCCAAGTCATGTGACTCGAGTCCACACCTCTGTAAAGCACACTGCCAGCTTCACGGATTCGAGTATTTGGCGAGCGCCGTTTTGTCCTACTAATTTTGGCGGTCCTTGAACTCACCGTAGTTTGTTTACATGTATAACTTTCTCCGACTTTCTAGGACGTGTTTTATGCCACTTCTTTTTCTGTCTCATTTTGTCCACCAAACTTTTAACGTTGTGCGTGAATGCACAAAGGTGAGTTTTGTTGATGTTATTGACTTGTGTGGAGTGCTAATCGGGCATATTTGGTCACTGCATGACTGCAAGCTAATCGATGCTAACATGCTATTTAGGCTAGCTATATGTACATATTGCATCATTATGCCTCATTTGTAGCTATATTTGAGGTCATTTAGTTTCCTTTAAGTCCTCTTAATTCAATTTATATCTCATGACACACTATCTGTATGTAATATGGCTTTTAATTTTTTGCGGCTCCAGACAGATTTGTTTTTGTATTTTTGGTCCAATATGGCTCTTTCAACATTTTGGGTTGCCGACCCCTGGTATAGCCTATCATTTGCGCACTATTGACTAGTGATGCACCAAAAACCACCGAAACTGGGTGTTAAAAGTTAAAGTTAAAGTTAAAGTACCACTGATAGTCACACACACACGAGGTGTTGTGAAATTACAATCTGCATTTGACCTATCCCCTTGTTCCAACTCCTGTAGGTGAGGCAAGGTATGAGCACCAGCGGTGGCCGCGCTTGATAGATAGATAGATAGATAGATAGATAGATAGATGGATAGATAGGTCTTTATTGTCATTGCACAAGTACAACAAAACTTTGTTTTCAGCACAAACCCGTTCAAGATTAGACAAAACAAACAGTGTACATGGTTGCAGAACAGGAACGCTGATGGGTCGCCACAAGGCGCCCCGCAAAAGATGGGAAAAAGGTAAAACGCTGGGGAAGGATGAGTAAAAAAAATACAATCCTTAGGAGCCCAGTCTGGAGTGGGAAAAAACCTCCATAGCAAAGCACATATACATATTACAACGTACATCTCGAGATATCTAGCAACAGAGGGAAGGGAGTGCGAGGTCATGATGGTAGGCCGCAGCTCTCAGGCGCTGACCATCCAATTATCACCCCTGTGGGATTTGCGTCGAGGGCGTTGGGTTGGGAATCATGTTGGTGATTTAACCCCCAATTCCAACCCTTGATGCTGAGTGCCAAGCAGGGAGGTAATGGGTCCCATTTTTTTTAATAGTCTTTGATATGACCTACCAATCTCAGGGCGGACACTTTAACCCATACTTGCCAACCCTCCCGAATTTTCCGGGAGACTCCCGAAAACCTCCCGGGACAAATATTCTCCCGAAAATCTCCCGATTTTCAGCTGGAGCTGGAAGCCACGCCCCCTCCAGCTCCATGCGGACCTGAGTGAAGCCTTTTTTCATGATGGGAGGACAACAGGGTGACAAGAACTAAATCATCCAGACTAGAGATAAATTGTATTATTATGTTTATCTTACCTAAAAATAAATATATTTATTAATTAAAAATAATAATAATAATAAATACATTTTTACTATATTTTGCTAAAAACATCAAAATTAATTGTATTTTTATTTGCATTTTTTCGTGACTCCTTATTACATCCAGCCATAGAATTATACATTAAAATAAACATATTTGAAATAATTGATTTTAAATGATCATAATAATTCATTTAAAATGACCATATTTAATTATTAATATAATTGCTTGTTTATCAACAACTTTAGCATTTGATTCATTACATTTTGAAACTCTCAGAAGCCAAGTTATGTTATATTACTTAATATTTATTTATGCAAGTTTGAAGTATCAATGACCTAAACACAGTTTTGTTTGCATATTTTCAGGATGTAGATATATGTATGTATGTGTATATGTATGTATGTATGTATATATGTATGTATATATGTATGTATATATATGTATGTATATATATATATATATATATATATATATATATATATATATATATATATATATATATATATATATATGTATATATATATATATATATGTATGTATATATGTATGTATGTATGTATGTATGAAATACTTGACTTGGTGAATTCTAGCTGTCAATATACTCCTCCCCTCTTAACCACGCCCCCAACCGCGCCCCGACCACGCCCTCACCCCCCACCTCCCGAAATCGGAGGTCTCAAGGTTGGCAAGTATGCTTTAACCACCAGGCCACTGAGCAGGTTGTGATGACGTATCCACTTGCGCTGGCAGGCAACGTCTTCCTGCACACACGAATGACCTCGTTTGACCAAAGACGAAAAAGTCACTAACAGGTCGCATTTCCGTTTAGACTGAAGTCACATTTGAAAGGATCAGATTCCAATCGAATTTGGACTACGTCCTGATGTGGCCGAAATCTGATGTGAAGATATCATATTTGAAAGACTTTTGAGCGTTTCGAGGAGAAAAAAACAATATCCGTTCTGTGTCACTTGAGGGCAAAAAAAAAATCGAATTTGGTGGCCAGTGCGAATGGATCCATAAGGATGTAGTGGAAATGTCAGAGAGAAAGACAGAGAGGGTGGGGTGGTGTTATGTTTGGAATTATGATCAAGGCGCTGGCGGTTGTGTTGATGTCTTACTTGGCAGATTTATGGAGTCTGACACATCCAAAGACTTGTTTAATCTCTTTCTGCTGTTGCAATACCTGATGTGGCCGAAATCTGATGTGAAAATACAATATTTGAAAGACCTTTGAGCGTTTAGACGAGCAAAAACAATATCCGTTCTGTGTCACTTGAGGGCAAAAAAAAAAAATCGAATTTGGTGGCCAGTGCGAATGGATCCATAAGGATGTAGTGGAAATGTCAGAGAGAAAGACAGAGAGGGTGGGGTGGTGGTATGTTTGGAATTATGATCAAGGCGCTGGCGGTTGTGTTGATGTCTTACTTGGCAGATTTATGGAGTCTGACACATCCAAAGACTTGTTTAATCTATTTGTGTAGTTTCGATACCTGCCTTTATTTAACAAATCAGAAGCAGAACTGGATCGGTTCGCAGCTGAGTGTAAAGCGACTGGGATGAGAATCAGCACCTCCAAGTCCGAGTCCATGGTTCTCGCCCGGAAAAGGGTGGAGTGCCATCTCCGGGTTGGGGAGGAGATCTTGCCCCAAGTGGAGGAGTTCAAGTACCTCGGAGTCTTGTTCACGAGTGAGGGAAGAGTGGATCGTGAGATCGACAGGCGGATCGGTGCGGCGTCTTCAGTAATGCGGACGCTGTATCGATCCGTTGTGGTGAAGAAGGAGCTGAGCCGGAAGGCAAAGCTCTCAATTTACCGGTCGATCTACGTTCCCATCCTCACCTATGGTCATGAGCTTTGGGTTATGACCGAAAGGACAAGATTACGGGTACAAGCGGCCGAAATGAGTTTCCTCCGCCGGGTGGCGGGGCTCTCCCTTAGAGATAGGGTGAGAAGCTCTGTCATCCGGGGGGAGCTCAAAGTAAAGCCGCTGCTCCTCCGCATCGAGAGGAGCCAGATGAGGTGGTTCGGGCATCTGGTCAGGATGCCACCCGAGCGCCTCCCTAAGGAGGTGTTTAGGGCATGTCCGACCGGTAGGAGGCCACGAGGAAGACCCAGGACACGTTGGGAAGACTATGTCTCCCGGCTGGCCTGGGAACGCCTCGGGATCCCCCGGGAGGAGCTGGACGAAGTGGCTGGGGAGAGGGAAGTCTGGGCTTCCCTGCTTAGGCTGCTGCCCCCGCGACCCGACCTCGGATAAGCGGAAGAAGATGGATGGATGGATGGAGAAGCAGTTTTTCAGGTTTTTTTTGCTACAACCGATTCTGGTCGGATCAGTCGCCTAAAGTCCATAGAAAATGCAATCCTTGTCATTCCAGTCAAACCCGTTTTCCACTTTAATACCACTTATGCGGATCTCTATCACCAACCAGCAACACCTCTGGATAGCCACCCTCCTTTGGTCACCGTCCCCACCCTCCCTCTCTCAGGTTAACGCATTATCTTCAAGTGCCAATCCACATGGTGATAAAAAAGCTTTTTAATCCATTGAGAAAGTTTCCTGGTGGCAACTTCCCCCGCCCCCCACCTCCAGACCCCCAGCTCCCTCAGGGTCCTGGCCTCCGGCAGTGGCCCACTCAGGCAGCGTCTGGACAGTGTTGAAACCCGAGGAAGACCTAAAAAAGGACCCCGCTCCTCGACCCCCCCCCCACGTCACCGCCCACTCACTTGACCAGTGCATGCTGATAACATCTGGCAGAGGGTGGTGGGTGCAGGTTAGACATTAAAGTAGCGTCACCCTCTTGGAAAGTGGACGCAACCTCGTACCCGTGGAGTGCGATTGACGGTTTCTCCTTCTAAAAGGTCCTAAGATCACCCCCCCCTCCGCACCCTCCAGCCAGGGTGTTGCATGAGATGACAGCTTGACATGGCTGTTCTGTGTTATCTATAATTGAAATGACAGATACTTAGTGTACTTTGAACTTAGTGCTTCTCTTTTAAAGCAAAAATGGCTGACTATCTATGCGTGTTCGCATAGGTTCGTTATCCATCTTCCCCCGTCCGCCGGCCTTGATGAACCTGCGTGCCAGATATTGGGTCAATCGGACGCACTGTTGGCGTGTTCCAATATTAAAACCCTCTGCCGTGCACTTTCTGCTCGAGCTTTGTCCAACACTTACCAACTTTGATTGTGGTGTCGACCGAGAATATTCCAGAGGAAGAGTTTGATCAGATAGCAAAACGGCACCTTCAAACTAATTGGCCGATTGACTGAATACAGCACAGGTTCTGCGTTGATTTTCATGTGTTTTTTCATCGTGAATATTTGTGTCAATTTGTCAGTGCTAACTAATATTTTCACGCTTACCTTTTACACAAGTTTTGTCAGGTCGTGTCCAGAACCCCCCCAAAGGTGTAAGTTCTAGCCAGGTTACACACGCACTAAAAATTGTTGGGTTAAAAAATAACCCAATTTTAACCCAACTGCTGGTTCAGAAAAGGACGAACCCCTTATTTGAGTTATTTTAACCTTTAACTTTTTCAACCCAACTTTTGCGTTGAATTATTTAACCCAAAAGTTGAGTTATGATAACTTAATGTCGGGTTATTCCCAACCTAAGTATTGGGTTGAATTATTTAACACAAAAGCTAAATTATGCTTACTACAATGTTGGGTTATTCCAAACCCAACTATTGGGTTTCGTAATTAAGCGCTCCTTGACCCAATAGTTGGTTAAAAATTATACATTTTACTGCTGCTTTGTCCTACTCCTTCCCAACTACTGATCAAAATTATTTTTATTCCATTAAAATATACTCAAAAGCAAGATATGACTGACATTTTTTTTTACAAGAATTGCAGTGTATGGTTATAGTAGTCCTATACCAGGGGTCGGCAACTCGCGGCTCCGGAGCCGCATGCGGCTCTTTGATCACTCTGATGCGGCTCAGCAGCTTACTTGCTGAACCCCCCAATTTTCCCGTGAGACTTCCGGATTTCAGTGCCTCTCGCAGAAAACTCCCGGGATTAATATTCACCGATTTTCACCCTTACAGCTATAATAAGGGCGTGCCATGATGGTACAACATTTGGCGCTCTCTATAATCTGTATTAACAGTGTGCCAGCCCAATACTTGTTATACAATATACATCTTCTGCTTGCACACATACGTGACAGCAAGGCATACTTTGTCAACAGCCACACAGGTTACACTGAGGGTGACCATATAAAACAACTTTAACACTCTTACTAATAATGCGCCACACTGAACCAAAACCAAACAAGAATGACAAACACATTTCGGGAGAACATCTGCACCTTAACACAACATAAACACAACAGCAGAAACACCCAGAATCCCATGCAGCTCTAACTCTTCCAGGCTACATTATACACCCCTGCTACCACCAAACCCCGTCCCCACCCCAACCCTGCTCCCTCACACATCAACCCCCACCCCCCCCTCCCCCCTCTGTGCGTCGGTTGAGGTGGGCGGGGTTTGGTAGCGGGGGTGTATAATGTATCCCGGAAGAGTTAGGGCTGCATGGGATTCTGGGTATTTGTCCTGTTGTGTTTATGTTGTGTTACTGTGCAGATGTTCTCCCGAAATGTGTTTGTCATTCTTGTTTGGTGTGGGTTCACAGTGTGGCGCATTATTAGTAAGAGTGTTATAGTTTTTTTTTATACCACCACCGTCAGTGTAACCTGTGTAGTTGTTGAACAAGTATGCCTTGCTGTCACCTACGTGAGCAAGCGGAAACACCATACAACGTGTGGCTGATCAGGCATGCTTGTTGTAGTGGGTGCTATACCAGAGGTGGGTAGAGTAGCCAGAAATTGTACTCAAGTAAGAGTACTGTTACTTTAGAGATTTATTACTCAAGTAAAAGTAAGGAGTAGTCACCCAAATATTTACTTGAGTAAAAGTAAAAAGTATGTTGTGAAAAAACTACTCAAGTACTGAGTAACTGATGAGTAACATACACACTCATATCATATATATATATATATATATATATATATATATATATATATATATATATATATATATATATATATATATATATATATATATATATATACACACACACACATATATACATATATATATATATACACACACATATATATATATATATATATATATATATATATGTATATATATATATATATATATACATAGATATATACAGTATATAATTTATATTTATTTTTTTTGCCGTTTTTGTTTACATCTTAATAGTGTTTTAATGAATATACATGCATGTTTAACACATATAGATTCCTTTCTTTCATGAAGACAAGAATATAAGTTGGTGTATTACCTGATTCTGATGACTTGCATTGATTGTAATCAGACAGTAGTGATGATAGCGTCCACGTTTTCAAATGGAGGAGAAGAAAAGTTCCTCCTTTCTGTCTAATACCACATGAAAGTGGTTGGTTTTTGGCATCTTATATGTCCAGCTTCCATATTCGTTTTTATACACTTTACAAGAAATACATTGGCGGCAAACTCCGTAGCTTGCTAGCTTGTTTGCGCTGGCTTTCGGAGACTCTTATTTTGAAAGCGCAGGCGCGATGGAGCGGCACTTTTATTGTGAAGACAGGAACTGTGCAGTCAGTCTTTAGGCTTACGGTTGAAATAAAAAATGGTCTTTTTTCCTTCACACTTTTGATTGATTGATTGGAACTTGTATTAGTAGATTGCACAGTACAGTACATATTCCGTACAATTGACCACTAAATGGTAACACCCCAATAAGTTTTTCAACTTGTTTAAGTCAGGTCATGTGACCGCCTGGCTCTGTTTGATTGGTCCAACGTCCCCAGTGACTGCATCTGATTGGTGGAACGGAGTGAACGTCACCAGTGACAGTATTTGTTGAAACGCAGGCACTATGAAGGTCTGTCTGACAGACCAAAACAAACAAAGCGTGCATTAACAGATCGATAAAAATTAGTAGCGAGTAGCGAGCTGAATGTAGATAAAAGTAGCGGAGTAAAAGTAGCGTTTCTTCTCTATAAATATACTCAAGTAAAAGTAAAAGTATGTTGCATTAAAACTACTCTTAGAAGTACAATTTATCCCAAAAGTTACTCAAGTAGATGTAACGGAGTAAATGTAGCGCGTTACTACCCACCTCTGTGCTATACGCTGTACCATCACGGCACGCATGACGCTGACAAGTGCCAATCATTTTAAACCCGCGTGCCGCACCAGCTTTCAAATTCCATATAAAGGTGTGGGCAGCGTGTCTGAGACCCCCGGTTAATGTATAGCAAAAAGAAAACTTTGTATGTTGTGTTATTTCATTTAAAAATTCAAAAAAAATTTGCGGCTCCCATTGTTTTCTATAATTTGCGAAACTGGTCAAAATGGCTCTTTGACTGGTAAAGGTTGCCGACCCCTGTCCTATACAGAATTCTCAAATATTTTCATGTACATAAGATGTGTGATTGTAAATAATGTTAATTAGATGAATCCTTAATAAAATGCTCTTCAAGAAAAAAGTACCCTTTTAATAAAAATAAAAAATAGCTTTTTACCCAAAAATGCGTTACTCATTGAAAAACAACCCAAAAATGGTTAATAGTTTTGAAAACCCAGAAATTGAGTTTAAAAAATACCCTTATAACCCAAAAAATGGATTGCTCTTCATAAAAACAACTCCAAAATTTAACCCAACACTCGCAACTCATAAATTGGGTTATCAGAATAACCCAGAATTTTTTAGTGTGCATGCTTACTAAATATGGTGAGTTTTTAGTTTGTTCAAGTCCTTCAAAATATTATTTTATTGCTATATAGCTTGTTTACAGGCTTTGTAACTAACTAGCAAGGAATTGATTGATTGATTGATTGAAACTTGTATTAGTATATTGCACAGTACAGTACATATTCCGTAAAATTGACCACTAAATGGTAAAAATGGTAAAGGAATACTGGGGATAGCCAAACAAATAGATTGAAAGATGTAAGCTCTAACTTTTTAGGTTGGGCCCAGAACCCCCAAAAGTGTAAAATATTGACAGGATACACATGCTTACTAAATATGGGGATTTATACGTATATATATATATATGTTTTGAGTATGTTAGATAAAAATATATTATTCAATACCATACTTGCCAACCTTGAGACCTCCGATTTCGGGGGGGCGGGGGGGGGGGGGGGGGGGGCGGGGGGGGGGCTAAGAGGGGAGGAGTATATTTACAGCTAGAATTCACCAAGTCAAGTATTTCATATATATATATATATATATATATATATATATATATATATATATATATATAAGAAATACTTGACTTTCAGTGAATTCTAGCTATAAATATATATTTCTTTTATTGTATATATATATATATATATATATATATATATATATATATATATATATATACATATATATACATATAAAAGAAATACTTGAATTTCAGTGTTCATTTATTTACACATATGCTTGTTGAGTTAAGGGTTGAATTGTCCATCCTTGTTCTATTCTCTGTCACTATTTTTCTAACCATGCTGAACACCCTCTCTGATGATGCATTGCTGTGTGGCACGCACAAAAGTGCTTTCATCAAATGCACTAGATGGCAGTATTGTCTTGTTTAAGAGTGTCACAACATTGCTGTTTACGGCAGACGAACTGCTTTACGGTAGACCAAAAGGTGACTGCTGTTGTTGTGTGTTGTTACCGCGCTGGGAGGACGTTAATGAAACTGTCTAACAATAAACCCACATACGGAACCAAGAACTCGCCCTCGATCATTCTACAGTTATAACGTCATTGGGCAGGCACACCGTTTATATTGTGGGAAAGCGGACTCAGGTCCATGCGGACCTGAGTCCGCCTGAATTTCGGGAGATTTTCGGGAGATAATTTGTCCCGGGAGGTTTTCGGGAGAGGCGCTGAATTTCGGGAGTCTCCCGGAAAATCCGGGAGGGTTGGCAAGTATGTTCAGTACTGTGTAGCTTGCTGTACGGGCTATGTATCTAGCTAGCATCATTAATGATAATAATAGGGATAGCCAAATGGATTGATCAATTGATAGACTGATAGATGTTAAACATAACTGTTTAGAATCCTTAAAAGTGTAAATTCTTGACAACATACACATGCTTACAAAATATGGAACATTTTTGAGTATGTCGAAGCCCCTCAAAATATATATTCTTTTCTGTGTAGCTTGCTGTACAGGCTATGTAGCTAGCTAGCATCATTAATAATAATGGGTATGCCAACATAAATAGATTTATAGACAAGAAACTTAATTCTTTGTACAAATTAAATACAACTTGCCACTTAACAGTAATTACCAAAGGTTTTTTTTTTTTAAATTATGAACAGTAGATACAAGGATTCAATTCCTGCCAATGTTTTTGACCTTGTTTCTTTGTCAAAACCAGATGAACTTTGAGAAAATAAATACTCATTCAATATGATAAACAGGCTGTAGCTCGCAATAAATAGAAATCAACTGTTTCTAGCCTAACAGGGTAGGATGTTGACTGAATCATGCTACCTGTAATTTCAACTCAATATGGGAAGAGTGGTAAATCAAATCAAATCAAATCAACTTTATTTATAGAGCACATTTAAAATTTACCACAGGGGTAGCCAAAGTGCTGTACAATGAGCAGGTTAAAAGATAAAACGAGTACCGAGCAAACACAACACAACACAAACAGAACACGATAAAAAAAAAAAAAAATTAAAATAGAATTAATAAAAACATAAAAACATAAAAACAGGATCACAGCAGGTGTATTATGGGGCGCCATTGCAGGATGGATATCACTCAGTGTTAAAAGCCATGGAATAAAAGTATGTTTTTAAGAGAGATTTAAAAACAGGAAGAGAGGAGGCTTGTCTAACACTCAGGGGTAGGTCGTTCCAGAGCTTGGGAGCAGCAACGGCGAAAGCTCTGTCACCTCTAAGCTTCAGCCTTGTGTCAGGGACCGTCAACAGCAGCTGATCGGCTGATCTTAAGGATCGGGTGGGGCAGTAAGGCTGAAGGAGGTCGGAGAGATAGGTTGGCGCGAGGTTGTTTAGACATTTAAAAACAAATAAAAGGAGTTTAAAACCATAACTCAGTTCGCTGGTGACATCTCAACAAACAAACAAACAAAGCCTTACCTTTTTCAGCAACTGGAAACAGGCAAATCGGGGCTAACCGAAGCCACATTTCTTCCACGCTATGCTTCTCCGCCGGTGCCCTTGGGGCTGGTTTGACATGACACAAATTTTCCGCTGACAGTAAAAGGAATAAATAAAATTTAAAAAAAAGGTTGCAGATTCCTTAAACAGGGGCTTAGTGGCTGATTGTGTGTATCACTAACAATAGAGTCTTGCTTTCCATGACAGAATATAATCCATGGTGACGGCTGGTGTGTTTATTTAGGATCCAGTTTCACTTTATCATTCAGGAAGAAAAATAGTCAATTCCCGTGTTAACACGTTAGATGTTGCACACCCGCCTCATGTCAAAATGCTTATTTTTCAAACAAACACATAGTCATTGTGATATCACTTATTGTTGTGTTTGGTGGTTTTGCTCACTTTTAATTGTTTCTGAGGCTTGGTTTGGTTTATTTACACGTGACGGGATATCCGGGGAAAAAAAACATATTTTTCAGATTTTCCCAGAGTTCTGTCTCCATCCTCTTGGTTTAAGCTCTCCTCAGGAGATGATGGAGGTACAGGAGCCCCACTCCCTGCTTGTCATAGCAACCACTCAAACACGCCGGTGGCTGGAGTTGGCTGGTTGGCTGCCAAATGTGTTGCCTTTGCTCCGCCTGTTTCCCCTCGAGTACCTTGTACCCCACCCATTGGGAGTCTTCAGCTCAGCGTGGAGAGAGGAGGTGGGAATCAGAGCAAAGGCAAAAACTAGGGCAACCAAGTGCTTACCCTCACTTCCGTCTTCCTTTCTCACCAGCTGTCTTTTAAACTGGTAACGGAATTCACGTAGCAACAAAATCTATTCCTAAATGACCTTCATCAACAAATTTGTTTCTATTATTTTACCACTTGGCTCTATTCAGTTTCTGCAAAAGCATATTTCCAGAGGTGGGTATTAAACACGCTATATTTTGCTGAAGTAAACGTTTGGATAAATTGTTCTTGTCAGTAGTTTTTTATGCAACATAGGCTGCCCTTTGTCACCGATTCTGTTCATAACTTTTATGGACAGAATTTCTAGGCGCAGTCAAGGCGTTGAGGGGATCCGGTTTGGTGGCTGCAGGATTAGGTCTCTGCTTTTTGCAGATGATTTGGTCCTGATGGCTTCATCTGGCCAGGATCTTCAGCTCTCACTGGATCGGTTCGCAGCTGAGTGTGAAGCGACTGGGATGAGAATCAGCACCTCCAAGTCCGAGTCCATGGTTCTCGCCCGGAAAAGGGTGGAGTGCCATCTCCGGGTTGGGGAGGAGATATTGCCCCACGTGGAGGAGTTCAAGTACCTTGGAGTCTTGTTCACGAGTGAGGGAAGAGTGGATCGTGAGATCGACAGGCGGATCGGTGCGGCGTCTTCAGTAATGCGGACGTTGTATCGATCCGTTGTGGTGAAGAAGGAGCTGAGCCGGAAGGCAAAGCTCTCAATTTACCGGTCCATCTACGTTCCCATCCTCACCTATGGTCATGAGCTTTGGGTTATGACCGAAAGGACAAGATCACGGGTACAAGCGGCCGAAATGAGTTTCCTCCGCCGGGTGGCGGGGCTCTCCCTTAGAGATAGGGTGAGAAGCTCTGTCATCCGGGGGGAGCTCAAAGTAAAGCCGCTGCTCCTCCACATCGAGAGGAGCCAGATGAGGTGGTTCGGGCATCTGGTCAGGATGCCACCCGAGCGCCTCCCTAAGGAGGTGTTTAGGGCATGTCCGACCGGTAGGAGGCCACGAGGAAGACCCAGGACACGTTGGGAAGACTATGTCTCCCGGCTGGCCTGGGAACGCCTCGGGATCCCCCGGGAGGAGCTGGACGAAGTGGCTGGGGAGAGGGAAGTCTGGGCTTCCCTGCTTAGGCTGCTGCCCCCGCGACCCGACCTCGGATAAGCGGAAGAAGATGGATGGATGGATGGATGGATACTAGAGATGTCCGATAATGGCTTTTTCTGCCGATATCTGATATTCCAATATTGTCCAACTCTTAATTACCAATACCGATATCAAACGATACCGATATATACAGTCGTGGAATCAACACATTATTATGCCTAATTTTGTTGTGATGCCCCGCTGGATGCATTAAACAATGTAACAAGGTTTTCCAAAATAAGAGAACAAATTCAACTCAAGTTATGGAAAAAAAAATGCCAACATGGCACTGCCATATTTGTTATTGAAGTCACAAAGTGCATTATTTTTTTTAACATGCCTCAAAACAGCAGTTTGAAATTTGGGACATGCTCTCCCTGAGAGAGCATGAGGAGGTGAAGGTGGACGGGGGGTTAGGGGTTAGCGGGGGGTGTATATTGTAGCGTCCCGGAAGAGTTAGTGCTGCAAAGGATTCTGGGTATTTGTTCTGTTGTGTTACGGTGCGGATGTTCTCCCGACATGTGTTTGTCATTCTTGTTTGGTGTGGGTTCACAGTGTGGCGCATATTTGTAGCAGTGTTAAAGTTGTTTATACGGCCACCCTCAGTGTGACCTGTATGGCTGTTGACCAAATATGCATTGCATTCACTTGTGTGTGTGTGCAAAGCCGTAGATGTGACTGGGCCGGCACGCAAAGGCAGTGTCTTTAAGGTTTATTGGCGCTCTGTACTTCTCCCTACGTCCGTGTACACAGCGGCGTTTTAAAATGTCATAAATTTGACTTTTTGAAACCGATACCGATAATTTTGAAACCAATACCGATAATTTCCGATATTACATTTCAAAGCATTTATCGGCCGATAATATCGGCAGTCCGATATTATCGGACATCTCTACAACATACCGTATTTTACAGACTATGGAGTGCATCGGTAGTTCAGCCGCACCCACCAAATTACTATAGGGCGCAGATGTATACGTTTGTGAAATTAGTTATCTCCAAGTCCGATACATGGTTCTCGCCCGGAAAAGGGTGGAGTGCCATCTCCGGGTTGGGGAGGAGATCTTGCCCCAAGTGGAGGAGTTCAAGTACCTAGGAGTCTTGTTCAAACGAGTGAGGGAAGAGTGGATTGTGAGATCGACAGGCGAATCGGTGCGGCGTCCTCAGAAATGCGGACGGTGTATCGATCTGTTCTGGTAAAGAAGGAGCTGAGCCGGAAGGCAAAGCTCACAATTTACCGGTCGATCTATATTGCCATCCTCACCTATGGTCATAAGTAGAGATGTCCGATAATGGCTTTTTTGCCGATATCCGATATTCCGATATTGTCCAACTCTTAATTACCGATTCCGATATCAACTGATACCGATATATACAGTCGTGGAATTAACACATTATTATGCCTAATTTTGTTGTGATGCCCCGCTAGATGCATTACACAATGTAACTTTACCATGAATTGATTAACATGGACCCCGACTTAAACAAGTTGAAAAACTTATTCGGGTGTTACCATTTAGTGGTCAATTGTACGGAATACATACTTGCCAACCCTCCCGAATTTTCCGTGAGACTCCCGAATTTCAGCGCCTCTCCCGAAAATTTCCCGGGACAAATATTCTCCCGAAAATCTCCGGATTTTCAGCCGGACCTGGAAGCCACGCCCCCTCCAGCTCCATGCGGACCTGAGTGAGGACAGCCTTTTTTCATGACGGGAGGACAACAGGGTGACAAGGACTAAATCATCCAGACTAGAGATCATTTGTATTATCATGTTTATCTTACCTAAAAATAAATATATTTGTTAATTAAAAAAATAAATAAATAAATAAATGTTTACTATATTTTGCTAAAAACATCAAAATTAATTGTATTTGTATTTGTATTTTTTCCTGACTCCTTATTACATCCAGCCATATAATTATACATTAAAATAAACATATTTGAAACAATTGATTTTAAATTAAAATGACCATATTTAATTATTAAAATAATTGCTTGTTTATCAAAAACTTTAGCATTTTATTCATTACATTTTAAAACTCTCAGAAGCCAAGTTATGTTATGTTCCTTAATATTTATTTATGCAAGTTTGAAGTATCAATTATCTAAACACAGTTTTGTTTGCATATTTTCAGGATGTAGATATATATATATATATATATATATATATATATATATATATGTATAAAATACTTGACTTGGTGATTTCTAGCTGTCAATATACTCCTCCCCTCTTAACCACGCCCCCAACCACGCCCCGACCACGCCCCCACCTCCCGAAATCGGAGGTCTCAAGGTTGGCAAGTATGACGGAATATGTGCTGTACTGTGCAATCTACTAATACAAGTTTCAATAAATCAATCAAAAACAAGGTTTTCCAAAATAAGAGAACAACTTAAACCCCAGTTATGGAAAAAAAAAATGCCAACATGGCACTGCCATATTTATTATTGAAGTCACAAAGTGCATTATTTTTTTTAACATGCCTCAAAACAGCAGCTTGGAATTTGGGACATGCTCTCCCTGAGATAATCCTAATACCCACTACAACTATGGGAAATACTATACTTTGACTTTCACAAAGTGCATTATTATTTTTTTTTTTAATCATGCCTCAAAACAACAGCTACAAAAACAATGAAGGCACACAGCTTCAGTCCAGAGTATACTAGACTCTAGAGCATAGTTGCCAACCTTGAAGGGGGGGGGGTGCGGGGTTGAGGTGGGCGAGGTTGGGGGGCAGGGTTTGGTGGTAGCGTGGGTTGTATATTGTTGCGTCCCGGAAGAGTTAGTGCTGCAAGGGTTTCTGGGTATTTGTTCTGTTGTGTTTATGTTGTGTTACGGTGCGGATGTTGTATGTCTAGCATTAAAAAATTACAGTTGGTACAAAATGCGGCTGCTAGACTTTTGACAAGAACAAGAAAGTTTGATCATATTACGCCTATACTGGCTCACCTGCACTGGCTTCCTGTGCACTTAAGAAGTGACTTTAAGGTTTTACTACTTACGTATAAAATACTACACGGTCTAGCTCCGTCCTATCTTGTCGATTGCATTGTACCATATGTCCCGGCAAGAAATCTGCGTTCAAAGAACTCCGGCTTATTAGTGATTCCCAGAGCCCAAAAAAAGTCTGCGGGCTATAGAGCGTTTTCTATTCGGGCTCCAGTACTATGGAATGCCCTCCCGGTAACAATTAGAGATGCTACCTCAGTAGAAGCATTTAAGTCCCATCTTAAAACTCATTTGTATACTCTAGCCTTTAAATAGCCCCCCTGTTAGACCAGTTGATCTGCCGTTTCTTTTCTTTTCTCCTCTGCTCCCCTTTTCCTTGAGGGGGGGGGGGCACAGGTCCGGTGGCCATGGATGAAGTGCTGGCTGTCCAGAGTCGGGACCCGGGGTGGACCGCTCGCCTGTGCATCGGCTGGGAACATCTCTACGCTGCTGACCCGTCTCCGCTCGGGATGGTGTCCTGCTGGCCCCACTATGGACTGGACTCTTACTATTATGTTGGATCCACTATGGACTGGACTCTCACAATATTATGTCAGACCCACTCGACATCCATTGCTTTCGGTCTCCCCTAGAGGGGGGGGGTTACCCACATATGCGGTCCTCTCCAAGGTTTCTCATAGTCATTCACATCGACGTCCCACTGGGGTGAGTTTTTCCTTGCCCGTATGTGGGCTTTGTACCGAGGATGTCGTTGTGGCTTGTGCAGCCCTTTGAGACACTTGTGATTTAGGGCTATATAAATAAAGATTGATCGATAAAGATTGATGTTCTCCCGAAATGTGTTCGTCATTCTTGTTTGGTGTGGGTTCACAGTGTGGCGCGTATTTGTAACAGTGTTACAGTTGTTTATACAGCCACTCTCAGTGTGACCTGTATGGCTGTTGATCAAGTATGATTGCATTCACTTATGTGTGTGTAAAAGCCGCATATATTATGTGATTTGGCGGGCGCGCAGTTTGTATGGAGGAAAAGCGGACGTGATGACAGGTTGTAGAAGGCGCCGCCTTTAAGGCACGCCCCCAATAATGTTGTCCGGGTGGAAATCGGGAGAATGTTTGCCCCGGGAGATTTTCGGGAGGGGCACTGAAATTCGGGAGTCTCCCGGGAAAATCGGGAGGTTGAAACCGATACCGATAATTTCCGATATTACATTTTAAAGAATTTATGGGCCGACATCTCTAGTCATAAGCTTTGGGTTGTGACCGAAAGGACAAGAACACGGGTACAAGCGGCCTAAATGAGTTTCCTCCGCCGGGTGGCGGGGCTCTCCCTTAGAGATAGGCTGAGAAGCTCTGTCATCCGGGGGGGCCTCAAAGTAAAGCCGCTGCTCCTCCACATCGAGAGAAGCCAGATGAGGTGGTTCGGGCATCTGGTCAGGGAGGTGGTTCAGGCATGTCCGACCGGTAGGAGAACACGGGGAAGACCCAGGACACGTTGGTAAGACTATGTCGCCCGGCTGGCCTGGGATCACCTCGGGATCCCCCGGGAGGAGCTGGACAAAGTGGCTGGGGCGAGGGAAGTCTGGGCTTCCCTGCTTAGGCTGCTGGCCTCGCGACCTGACCTTGGATAAGCGGAAGACGATGGATGGATGGATGAAATGAGTTATTTGTAAATGTTTATTTACATACCTTAATTGTTTCTGTCACACGGCAGTAAAACAGCTTAGCCAAACAAAACCGAAGTCACCATCATGAACCCACTTGCTGCAGAAGCTCACTGTTACGTTCAAGTCGCATTGCTGCAATGGTGGTGTTCTTACGGTGCGGAGAAGGACAGGAAGCAGCAAGAGCAGCGTGCATGTAGGATTCATTTTATTCCATAATAGAGGCAATACATACAAAAAACGTGTTGCTCGAAGGCGCACAGGAATCCACAAAGCAAAAACTTAGTTGAGCACAAAGAGGTGAAAAAAACATAAGCTGTAGCATAGAGCTAAAACAGCATGCAAACGTTGTCAACAATGAACAAAAGGAAAAGTTATCACAGCAAGAAAGTAGAGATGTCCGATAATGGCTTTTTTGCCGATATTCCGATATTGTCCAACTCTTAATTACCGATCGCGATATCAACCGATACCAATATATACAGTCGTGGAATTAACACATTATTATGCCTAATTTTGTTGTGATGCCCCGCTGGATACATTAAACAATGTAACAAGGTTTTCCAAAATAAATCAACTCAAGTTATGGAAAAAAAAATGCCAACATTTATTATTGAAGTCACAAAGTGAGGTGCTGGCTAGTTCTAGCCTGTGACCGGGCTTGCTCTAGTGTAGTCAGTCAAGTGTGACTCAAACAGAAATCTATGTTCCTAGTCAGGATGATGGCGCCTTCCTGGTTAGGATGAAGGCCGTCTCTCATCAGCAAGCCTGGTTTGCCCCAGAAAGAGGGACAATTATCAATAAACGTTAGTCCCTGTTGTCTAAAAGTAAGAAGCTAGCCAGCCACTTGTTAAGCGAGACTAATCTGCTATATCTCTCATCATTGCCTCTCGCAGGCAGGGGGCCAGAGACAATTACTCGATGCCTAGACATCTTCAACACCCTTGTCTGTTTTCTTTGTTGCCATGGGTGCTGATTTTTGTCACATGCCTCTGATTAGTGGTCGGGACGCTCACCTGCTCCTGGTCACTAATCAGAGAGCTATTTATTCCTGCCCCGGCCTGGTAGTCTTATTTGCAACACACAACAGTTACCTTGGTACTACTTTCTTCTTGCTCTTTTGTTGGCTAGTCTTTTGCTAAGCCTTTGTCGTAGCTTCCTGTGCCATCGGCACATTTTTCTATTTTCGTATCCTTGCCTGATTATTATTTCTTACCGTCCATCTGCATCTTGGGGAAACGGCCACTGCATAAACAGATTTAACTACAGATGTCCGATATTGTCCAAATCTTAATTACCGATATCAACCGATACCAATATATACAGTCGTGGAATTAACACATTATTATGCCTAATTTTGTTGTGATGCCCCGCTGGATACATTAAACAATGTAACAAGGTTTTCCAAAAATAAATCAACTCAAGTTATGGAAAAAAAAATGCCAACATTTATTATTGAAGTCACAAAGTGCATTATTTTTTTAAATGACTCAAAACAGAAGCTCGGAATTTGGGACATGCTCTCCCTGAGAGAGCATGAGGAGGTTGAGGTGGGGGGTGTATAATGTAGCGTCCCGGAAGAGTTAGTGCTGCAAGGGGTTCTGGGTATTTGTTCTGTTGTGTTTATGTTGTGTTACGGTGCGGGTGTTCTCCCGAAATGTGTTTTGTCATTCTTGTTTGGTGTGGGTTCACAGTGTGGCGCATATTTGTAACAGTGTTAAAGTTGTTTATACGGCCACCCTCAGTGTGACCTGTATGGCTGTTGACCAAGTATGCTTTGGATTCACTTGTGTGTGTGAAAAGCCGTAGATGTTATGTGATTGGGCCGGCACGCAAAGGCAGTGCCTTTAAGGTTTATTGGCGCTCTTACTTCTCCCTACGTCCGTGTACACAGCTGCGTTTTAAAAAGTCATACATTTGACTTTTTGAAACCGATACCGATCATTTTGATACAGACAATTTCCGATATTACATTTTGCAGCATTTATCGGCCGATAATATCGGCAGTCCGAAATTATCGGACATCTCTACAAGAAAGCGAACGTACCTGACGCAAAGAGCGCACATTGATCCAGCAACTAAGGCTGGGGGGGGGACGCCAGAATATGAAGGGGAGTGATTAAGGGAAAAAACATACCATACCATGCCAACCATTAAGATGCAGCGCAGCACAAACCATAACACATCTTTTCAGTGTCTCTGTCTGTGTTCGATGAAAATTATTTGTTGAATACAAAACAATATGGCCTTTAGCGAAGAAAAATCCATAAATTAGCCGAACCGTTTTATTAGACTTAAACTTAGACTTCCTTTTTATTGTCATTCAAATTTGAACTATACAGTACAAATAAGAACCAAATTTCATTGCATTAGCTCATGGTAGTGCAGGATAAAAGAGCAATAAGGTTCAGATATAAATAGGTTTACTGTACAGATAAATATATTGCACTTTTGCATATGCATCCACGTTTATGGATGTATGTTATATTGTCTTTATAGTCCAGCGAGTTAATCCGTTTTTGGGGGGAATTGAGGGGATTATTTTAATGCGTTCAAGAGTCTTATGGCCCGAGGGAACAAGCTGTTAGAGAACCTGGAGGTTCTGCTACGGAGGCTGCGGAACCTCTTTCTAGAGTCCAGCAGTGAAAACAGTTCTTGGTGGGTATTGGAGGAGTCCTTGCAGATTTTCTGAGACCTGGTCAGGCAGCGGCTTTTTGCAATTTCCTGGATAGGAGAAAGAGGAGTCCTTGTGATCTTTTATAAGCCGCAGTGTTCAAAGCGTTTGAAAAAAGTAGCGGGTTATAGTCCGGAAAATACTTAACCGTTGAGTACAGCTATCAATTCTAAGGTACCGGCATTTTTTTTTACTGTGAACGGTATTGTTGTGTCTATCTTGGACAAATTCCAATAATTCCTATTCATTTCTCAATCAATCAATCAATGTTTACTTATATAGCCCTAAATCACAAGTGTCTCAAAGGGCTGCACAAGCCACAACGACATCCTCGGTTCAGAGCCCACATAAGGGCAAGGAAAAACTCACAACCCAGTGGGATGTCAATGTGAATGACTATGAGAAACCTTGGAGAGGACTGCAGATGTGGGTGACTCCCCTCCCCCCCCTCTAGGGGAGACCGGATGCAATGGACGTCGAGTGGGTCTCACATAATATTTTAAAAGTCCAGTCCATAGTGGATCTAACATAATAGTGAGAGTCCAGTCCATAGTGGGACCAGCAGGAGACTATCCCGAGCGGAGACGAGTTAGCAGCCCAGAGATGTCCCCAACCAATGCATAGGCGGGTGGTCCACCCCGGGTCCCGACTCTGGACAGCCAGCACTTCATCCATGGCCACCGGACTTGTGCCCCCCCCCCCCTCCTTCTACAAGGGAGAAAGAACGGCAGATCAACTGGTCTAAAAAGGCGGTCTATTTAAAGGCTAGAGTATACAAATTAGTTTAAAGATGGGACTTAAATGCTTCTACTGAGGTAGCATCTCTAACTGTTACCGGGAGGGCATTCCATAGTACTGGAGCCCGAATAGAAAACACTCTATAGCCCGCAGACTTTTTTTGGGATCTGGGAATCACTAATAAGCCGGAGTTCTTTAAACGCAGATTTCTTGCCAGGACATATTCAAGATTCAAGATTCAAGATTGTTTATTGTCATATGCTCAGTTAAACAGACAGTTTGCCGTACAATGAAAATCTTACTTTGCTAGTCCACCCTTCAACAAGTACTTAGTTAAAAATAAAAAAATAAAAATGTATATACAAGGCACAGTAAGTAACATAACATTATTGCACATTCTGATTGACAGTCAACAGTATAAATATGGAGGAGTTAAAGTGTCTTTAGTGATCAAAGGTGAAAAGTGTCTACAGTGATGGTTCACAGTTCGGGGGTGGTCATGGTTGCTGTCTTTTGTTCAAAAAGATCAAAGTAAAACGGGGGCGGGGGGGGCTAGCATTCACAAGTTAGCATTCACAAGCTTGATGGCCTGTGGGTAGAAACTGTTTGTCAGTCTCGTAGTCCTGGATTTCAGGCTCCTGTATCGTCTGCCTGATGGTAGGAGGCTGAAGAGACTGTGCTGGGGGTGTGTACTGTCCTTTATGATGTTGTGTGCTCTCCTGGTGGCCCTGGTAGAGTACATGTCCTGTAGTGAGGGGAAGGCTGCTCCTGATATGTACCTGATATGGTACAATACAATCGGCAAGAAAAGATGGAGCTAGACCGTGTAGTATTTTATACGTAAGTAGTAAAACCTTAAAGGGGAACATTATCACCAGACCTATGTAAGCGTCAATATATACCTTGATGTTGCAGAAAAAAGACCATATATTTTTTTAACCGATTTCCCAACTCTAAATGGGTGAATTTTGGCGAATTAAACGCCTTTCTAATATTCGCTCTCGGAGCAACGTGACGTCACATCGGGAAGCAATCCGCCATTTTCTCAAACACCGAGTCAAATCAGCTCTGTTATTTTCCGTTTTTTCGACTGTTTTCCGTACCTTGGAGACATCATGCCTCGTCGGTGTGTTGTCGGAGGGTGTAACAACACGAACAGGGACGGATTCAAGTGGCTCCAGTGGCCCAAAGATGCGAAAGTGGCAAGAAATTGGACGTTTGTTCCGCACACTTTACCGACGAAAGCTATGCTACGACAGAGATGGCAAGAATGTGTGGATATCCTGCGACACTCAAAGCAGATGCATTTCCAACGATAAAGTCAAAGGAATCTGCCGCCAGACCCCCATTGAATCTGCCGGAGTGTGTGAGCAATTCAGGGACAAAGGACCTCGGTAGCACGGGAAGCAATGGCGGCAGTTTGTTCCCGCAGACGAGCGAGCTAAACCCCCTGGATGTCTTGGCTCACACCGTCCCTTATGCCACCGAAGATGATCAAGAGAAGAATATCGACCCTAGCTTTTCTGGCCTGCTGACATCAACTCCAAAACTGGACAGATCAGCTTTCAGGAAAAGAGCGCGGATGAGGGTATGTCTACAGAATATATTAATTGATGAAAATTGGGCTGTCTGCACTCTCAAAGTGCATGTTGTTGCCAAATGTATTTCATATGCTGTAAACCTAGTTCATAGTTGTTAGTTTCCTTTAATGCCAAACAAACACATACCAATCGTTGGTTAGAAGGCGATCGCCGAATTCGTCCTCGCTTTCTCCCGTGTCGCTGGCTGTCGTGTCGTTTTTGTCGTTTTCGCTTGCATACGGTTCAAACCGATATGGCTCAATAGCTTCAGTTTCTTCTTCAATTTCGTTTTCGCTACCTGCCTCCACACTACAACCATCCGTTTCAATACATCAGAGGTGGGACCAAGTCATTGTTTTGCAAGTCACAAGTAAGTCTCAAGTCTTTGCCCTCAAGTCCGAGTCAAGTCCCGAGTCAAGACAGGCAAGCCCCGAGTCAAGTCCAAAGTCAAGACTGGAAAGTCTCAAGTCAAGTCCTAAGTCCTGCATTTTGAGTTTCGAGTCCTTTCAAGTCCTTTCAACCACAGACTAATATATTAACACAGATTGTGTATGCTTTTCAAACGCTGTATTTATTTATTAAAACAAGTGCATTTTAAATTGAAGGAAAGAAAATTGTGCTGACATTGCACTTTATAATAGCACTATTAACCAGTCATTTTAAACATTAACTCATTCCTTTACAGAACAAACACATTGAAAAATAAAGTGCAAATGTACTTATTTGTACAAAAGTGTTAACATTGAAAAAACATGACATATACGTGAACATAACAAAAAAGTTGTACTTTTTATATGTCAGGGCCCTATGCTGCATTGCATTTGCAAAAGACCAAATCAGCCAAGAGTCTGTCAGTCATTTGTGCACGATGGGGGCGTAGTATGATGCCACCATGGCTGAAAACTCGCTCCACTGGAGCACTGGAGGCAGGCACTGCCAAGACTCTCATGGCCACTCGGAACAGTGAAGGAAGAGTCTTCATGTTCAATGCCCAGAACAAAAGGGGGAGAGAGTTTTTTTGGGTTGGTGCACTACTTGTAAGTGTATCTTGTGTTTTTATGTTGATTTAATTTAAAAAAATAAAATAAAATAAAATAAAAAATTTCTTGTGCGGCCCGATACCAATCGATCCACGGACCAGTACCGGGCCGCGGCCTGGTGGTTGGAGACCACTGAGGTAAACAACCAACAGTATGTCAGAAAGCTAGCTAAAACGGTACACATATTCATAATATAGTATACATTTTAACTAACCTTTATTTTACTATTTTTGTCTTTTTTTTAGGTGGCTAAAATACGCGGTGCTGCTGACCGCCGTCTAACGTTACGTGTGATATATTGACTAACGTAACCCTGCTTAAAAAAAATCACTGAACAAAAAGTATGAATAAGGTAGTGAACTGCAACAGATTCCTGTGTTTGCAATAACGTTATAACGTTAGCAGTGAGTTTACAGCCTCACTGATTTAACTACACAGCAAATAAAAGTCACGTTACTTAGCCAATAAACGTTATCTTACATTCAAAACTTACCCTTCTTTGTGCAACTTCAAATGCCGGACGAAGTTGGAAGTTGTTGCCTCTCCATCAGTAATTTTCGAACCGCATGTGTTGCATACTGCAAACCGTTTTGTGTTGACCACCTCGTAATTTTTATACCCAAACGAAATTATTTTAGGCATCATTTTTTGTTCACTGGCGTGTGGTTTGGACATGTCTTCTTCGTTGGTTGTCCTGCAATTTGATTGGATGAATGCTGTGTGATGAAAACAAAGTAGATCTAATTTGATTGGCTGTTGTACTGAGACCACACCAGCTGACACACGCAACGCTGATAGACAAGCACACAATGAAAAATACGGAGCGCTCCCGAATAACTTTTTCATCTTTGGGTTTTGGGGAAAGTAGCAAGTCATGTCAAGTCATGTCAATTCAAAAGGCTCAAGTCCAAGTGAAGTCACAAGTCATTGATGTTAAAGTCTAAGTCGAGTTGCAAGTCTTTTTACATTTTGTCAAGTCGAGTCTAAAGTCATCAAATTCATGACTCGAGTCTGACTCGAGTCCAAGTCATGTGACTCGAGTCCACACCTCTGCAATACATGCGTAATCTGTTGAATCGCTTAAGCCGCTGAAATCCGAGTCTGAATCCGAGCTAATGTCGCTATATCTTGCTGTTCTTTGCTATTTGTTTGTGTTGGCTTCACTATGTGACGTCACAGGAAAGTGGACGGGTGTTTATAACGATGGTTACAATCAGGCACTTTGAAGCTTTTTTTAGGGATATTGTGTGATGGGTAAAATTTTGAAAAAAACTTCGAAAAATATTATAAGCCACTGGGAACTGATTTTTAATGGTTTTAACCCTTCTGAAATTGTAATAATGTTCCCCTTTAAAATCCCATCTTAAATGCACAGGAAGCCAGTGCAGGTGAGCCAGTATAGGCCTAATGTCATGTCTGTGTAATCATGTTTTTGTTTTAAGTCATGTTGTTGTTTAGTTTCTGTCTTTTCACTCCCTTGTCTGGTCACCATAGCAACCATTAGTTTTCACCTGTCACGTCACGCACCTGTTTCACGTTTTGAGTCACGCACCTGCTTTCACTAATCATGTCCATAGTATTTAAGTTCAGTGTTTTTCAGTTTGTTTTTCTGACGACCTCGCACCCCATACCGCACCACATTTATGCTCTGTTCATGCCTCTAACTCTTTTTTCATGCCGGTTCCATGCCAAGTAAGTTTTTGTTTGTCAAGCCACAGTTAATGTTTTTGTTTAATTGTTCATAGTTTATTCTCCGCCACTGTGCGCGCTTTTTGTTTGATCCTTTTTTTGTATTTATAGTTAGTTCTAGTATTTCAATAAAAATATGTACCTTAATTCCCGTCTCGCCCGTGCCAACTTTCCGTTGCATCCTGGAAAAGCAAACTCCCAAGATCAAGTCATGACACCTAATATGATCAAACTTTCTTGTTCTTGTCTTGTATTTCTGTAAGAACAAGCGAAGTTAGTCAACGTAATTTGGCTGAACGGTCCTCACAAAGGACGGTTGACAAAAAAAAGACAACAAACAGAAGCTGTTTCTCCTCCTCGACAGAACATGCATGATGTCAGCAGACAGCCACTCGCTGTTAACATGCGCCATGTTCTCGGCGTCAGTAGGCGCTGCGCTTTAGATTGCCCCGGTGCTGCAGCCGTTGTTAATATTGGCTGTATCTGCTGAAAACCAAATAATAGCGGGTGGTCACCTTTCATCATGGAATGAGGCGATGGGGAGAGGGTTGCTGTTTGTAAGGTGAAACCATACAATGTATGCACGCCTGTGACATCATCGCCCGAGTTTTGGCTCTTGCAGTGAGCGGAACCATCTGGAAGAAGCAGCGAGCGCTAATGCGACGGCGAGGAATGCTACAAAAATACAAGTCTGGCATGACCGCAAGCATTCGGATACCTTCACTCTTCGTTCGAGTCTGAGCTATTTGTGCACGACTTTGTGCCTTGAAAACAACCACACACACACACACACACACCCTGGCCAAGCTCTATTTCAGTCTGGACGTTACACATCCAGAGACCACATAGAGACCAGGCGAGGTAGTGGGGTTGGGGGGGGGGGGGCTGATCTTGTAGTGCTATCTCGCAGCTGTCTCACCCGGGACAGAGAGGTCTCCCAGCATAAATTTCCCTCATATCACCTCCATCAGAGGCCCATAAAGCTGATTTATTATAAATAGAGCTCTCTGGTGTGTTTACTGCACGCATTCTTGAGCCCGCAACATCTTTCAAAGTGAGCACTTGCAGGTGCTCCTGGCTCGGCCTCCGTAGGGCAGGACGAAGAATTAAAAAAAAAAAAAAAAAGAGTGCGAGCGGAATAACGGACAAAGGTGGAGAAGCCGGTAAAAACACGGAAGTTATTTGGAGTTGTCGTCAGTGGATGGAACAAAACAGACGGGGCAGACCCTTTAAACCAGGGGTTGTCCAACTCATTTTAGATCGGGGGCCACATGGAGAAAAATCTACTCCCAAGTGGGCCGGACTGGTAAAATCACGGCACGATAACTTAAAAATAAAGACAACTTAAGGTTGTTGTCTTTGTTTAAAAATAGAACAAGCACATGCTCAAAATGTACAAATCATAATGTTTTTTTTGTTTTTTTACACTTACCGTATTTTCCGCACTATAAGGCGCACCGGATTATTAGCCGCACCTTCAATGAATGGCATATTTCATAACTTTGTCCACCAATAAGCCGCCCCGGACTATAAGCCGCGCCTACGCTGCGCTAAAGGGAATGTCAAAAAAACAGTCAGATAGGTCAGTCAAACTTTAATAATATATTAAAAACCAGCGTTCTAACAACTCTGTTCACTCCCAAAATGTACGCAAATGTGCAATCACAAACATAGTAAAATTCAAAATAGTGCAGAGCAATAGCAACATAATGTTGCTCGAACGTTAATGTCACAACACACAAAATAAACATAGCGCTCACTTTCTGAAGTTATTCTTCATTCGTAAATCCTTCGTCTTCGGTGTCCGAAGTGAAAAGTTGGGCAAATTTACGATCCACTGGCAGATGTTGGCGTCGTCTGGCGCTGCCTCCTCGTCTTAGTGAAGGTGTGTTCGCCTTCTGTCATCCATTGTTCCCACGCAGTTAGCAGTCTAGCTTCGAATGCCCTGTTGACACCAATATCTAGCGGCTGGAGGTCTTTTGTCAATCCACCCGGAATGACGGCGAGTATTGAATTAAGCGCGTAAGCGTGTCTCTCAATGTGCTGTTATGAGCTAGCAAATATAACAACTACACTACCCAGCATGCAACGATAGTTACGAGCATGCGCGGTAGCCCTGAGAAGCGTTGTATGCTGGCAGTTAGCACGCTGTGAGTAAACGTTGAGAACTCAGTTAACACGCCTCGTCTGCATTATTTATAATAAGACAGACAACACACTTAATAGGAGCCATTTTGGGGTCTTTACATAAACACACAAATGGAAATGAAACGTCACATATCGCAGCATGCACCGCGCGCTTCTTCTACGGGGAAAAAAGATGGCGGCTGTTTACCGTAGTTGCGAGACCTAAACTTTATGAAAATGAATCTTAATATTTATCCATATATAAAGCGCACCGGGTTATAAGGCGCACTGTCAGCTTTTGAGAAAATTTGTGGTTTTTAGGTGCGCCTTATAGTGCGGAAAATACGGTACATGTTGCGGTTAATAATACTCTATCTTTATTTGTCCTTATTTATACTTTCTGAATAAATTATATGATAATGTTCATCAGTCAACTCATTGGTGTTAATTTTCAATCTATCAAGATAAAAAAAATGATATCAAAATTAATTCACAGGATGTTATTTATGTAGTTTGATCATTTTCCTCGACTGGTGCACTAACATCATGTGGTTTATTTTATTCTTTGACATATGTAGCATCATCTACAAAGATACAAAGAATTGCTATTGCAACATCTAGTGGACACATTTAGAACGGCAGTTTCTTTCATTCAAAAATTTCGTCTCATTTTTATACTTGGCAAACTCATCCGATTAAAACCTGTTCGCGGGCCGTACGTTTGACACCCCTGCTTTAAACCCTTTGCTGTCGAGTAGATAGCCCGGGCTTTTAGCTCGGTGGTCAGCACGCTCGCCTTTCATGCCGGCGACCTGGGTTTACGCCCTCTCGTAACACTGCAAAAAATGTTGACATTTGCCAAGATTTCAAATTTTATTTGTAGAAATATCCTAGTTTTAAGAGCTATTTACCTATTTTAGTCATTGTCTATGTCATGTCTGTGTGACCATGTTTTGTATTAGTCATGTTTTGTTTTGTTTAGTTATTGGACTCTTTAGTTTTTGGCTTTTCACTCCCTTGTCTTGTTTCCATAGTTACCCATTAGTTTCACCTGTTTCACGTTTGGGCTCATTGTGCACTCTTGTTTGTCACCATAGCAACCCATTAGTTTTCACCTGTCACGTCACGCACCTGTTTCACGTTTTGAGTCACGCACCTGTTTTCGTTAATCATGTCTGTAGTATTTAAGTTCATTGTTTTCAGTTTGTCTTTCTGGCGACATCCCACATTTATGCTCTGTACATTCCTGACACTTGTTTTCATGTCCATCCTTCATGCTGCTACTTTAGGCCAAGCCAAGTAAGTTTTTGTTTATTAATGCTATAGTCTTTTTGGTTTCATAGTTTGTTCTCCGCCACTGTGCGCGCTTTTCGTTTGTATTTTTTTTGATAGTAATAAACAATCATGTACTCACATTCCCGTCTCGCCCGAGCCAACTTTCCGTTGCCTTCTGGAAAAACTAAACCCATGGACCAAGCCATGACAGTCTAATTTACATTTTCGTACAAATAATTATATATATTTTTTTTTTATAGTTTAAAATTGGGAACAAATTTGTTCATATAAGATATGTGGGCCCCCCCCCCACACAGATTTTTTTTTTAAATTCTGCAACATCTCAAGGATGCTTAATTGAATAACTGCCAGTTGAATAATGCTAGTTTTCAAAATAAAACACTTATTTCTATCCTAAAAGTCCTGCTCATTTCTAGATATACATCTCTTAATTTAGGATGTCTTATCAAGTAAAATTATCTGTCCATGCAGCGAGTTAATTTCAGTAGTTTTTCCTAAAATCTTACATTTTGGCAGCTCTTGGTTTGCAGTGTTCAGGAAAAACTCAACGCAGCCAAACTGAAATCCAAGTAAGATTAAATATCTCAAATAAGGGTGATATTTGCTTATTTTCTGTCTGATAAGATAGTTCTTCTCACTAAGAAGATTTTATGTTAGAGTGTTTTACTTGTTTTAACAGTTTTGGTCCTAAATTATCTCAGTAAGATATTACAGCTTGTTGCTGAGATTTTATGACCTATATTGAGTAAAAATAATTTCTTACTTCAAGCATGAAAAAATAAATCATGATGCCGAGCGCATATCATTATGTCAAGATAATGGCACAAGCATTTACTTAATTTAAGAATATTTTTCAACATATTGAGCAAAAAGGTCTCATTTTTTTTCTACCAAGGAAAGTGCACATGTTATTACTGAGAATATACTTATTTTAAGGTATTTTTGGGTCCATTGAGGTTAGCTAATTTTACTTGTTTTGGAAAGTCTTGACAAGCCGAATTTTCTTGTTCTATTGGCAGATAATTTTGCTTAGTTCAAATAAAATACCCCTAATTTTATTTTATTTTTTTCTTGTTTTTGAACACTGACTTTTTGCAGTGTGAGAGTACACAAACGCTGTATCAATCAATCTTTATTTATATAGCCCTAAATCACAAGTGTCTCAAAGGGCTGCACAAGCCACAACGACATCCTCGGTACAAAGCCCACATACGGGCAAGGAAAAACTCACCCCAGTGGGACGTCGATGTGAATGACTATGAGAAACCTTGGAGAGGACCGCATATGTGGGTAACCCCCCCCCCTCTAGGGGAGACCGAAAGCAATGGATGTCGAGTGGGTCTGACATAATATTGTGAGAGTCCAGTCCATAGTGGATCCAACATAATAGTAAGAGTCCAGTCCATAGTGGGGCCAGCAGGACACCATCCCGAGCGGAGACGGGTCAGCAGCGTAGAGATGTTCCCAGCCGATGCACAGGCGAGCGGTCCACCCCGGGTCCCGACTCTGGACAGCCAGCACTTCATCCATGGCCACCGGACCTGTGCCCCCCCCCCCTCAAGGAAAAGGGGAGCAGAGGAGAAAAGAAAAGAAACGGCAGATCAACTGGTCTAACAGGGGGGCTATTTAAAGGCTAGAGTATACAAATGAGTTTTAAGATGGGACTTAAATGCTTCTACTGAGGTAGCATCTCTAATTGTTACCGGGAGGGCATTCCATAGTACTGGAGCCCGAATAGAAAACGCTCTATAGCCCGCAGACTTTTTTTGGGCTCTGGGAATCACTAATAAGCCGGAGTTCTTTGAACGCAGATTTCTTGCCGGGACATATGGTACAATGCAATCGACAAGATAGGACGGAGCTAGACCGTGTAGTATTTTATACGTAAGTAGTAAAACCTTAAAGTCACTTCTTAAGTGCACAGGAAGCCAGTGCAGGTGAGCCAGTATAGGCGTAATATGATCAAACTTTCTTGTTCTTGTCAAAAGTCTAGCAGCCGCATTTTGTACCAACTGTAATTTTTTAATGCTAGACATAGGGAGACCCGAAAATAATACGTTACAGTAGTCGAGACGAGACGTAACGAACGCATGAATAATGATCTCAGCGTCGCTAGTGGATAAAATAGAACGAATTTTAGCGATATTACGGAGATGGAAGAAGGCCGTTTTAGTAACACTCTTAATGTGTGACTCAAAGGAGAGAGTTGGGTGGAAGATAATACCCAGATTCTTTACTGATTCGCCTTGTGTAATTGTTTGGTTGTCAAATGTTAAGGTGGTATTATTAAATAAATGTCGGTGTTTAGCAGGACCGATAATCAGCATTTCCGTTTTCTTGGCGTTGAGTTGCAAGAAGTTAGCGGACATCCATTGTTTAATTTCATTAAGACACGCCTCCAGCTGACTACAATCCGGCGTGTTGGTCAGCTTTAGGGGCATGTAGAGTTGGGTGTCATCAGCATAGCAATGAAAGCTAACACCGTATTTGCGTATGATGTCGCCTAGCGGCAGCATGTAAATACTACAGAGTGCAGGGCCAAGAACCGAACCCTGAGGAACTCCGCACGTTACCTTAACATAGTCCGAGGTCACATTATTATGGGAGACGCATTGCATCCTGTCAGTAAGATAAGAGTTAAACCACGACAAAGCTAAGTCTGACATACCAATACGTGTTTTGATACGCTCTAATAAAATATTATGATCGACGGTATCGAAAGCAGCGCTAAGATCAAGAAGCAGCAACATAGATGACGCATCAGAATCCATCGTTAGCAGTAGATCATTAGTCATTTTTGCGAGAGCTGTCTCCGTAGAGTGATTTGCCCTGAAACCGGATTGAAAAGGTTCACAGAGATTGTTAGACACTAAGTGTTCATTTAGCTGCTGTGCGACAATTTTTTCGAGGATTTTCGAAATAAAGGGAAGGTGGGACACCGGTCGGTAGTTTACCATGAGGTCAGGATCAAGATTAGGTCTTTTGAGCAGAGGATGAATAACCGCTTTCTTGAATGCTAGGGGAACAGTGCCAGAGGAAAGTGATAAGTTTATAATATTTATATTATTATTATTATTATTATATTATACTTGCTCTCTTTTTTTCCTTTTCTTTGCATTTTGCCGCTCCACTTTTATGTGTATATGAATTGCCACTCATGTTAACTTTGTACGAAGAATGCTCACCTAGCTTGTACTCTGTTGATAAATGACTGATGACCTTGGTGGACGATTGATGACAATTTGACCCAAAATACCCTTGGAGACAATATCGCCGATCCACTTGTAAATTGTACATTTTTAAATCGTAAATCGCAAAGTGTTTTGTGAGAGTGAAAATAAAGCCAGTCTTACAGCACAACATTTTATTCAAATTTTGACACCTACTAAATCACTAAAGTTTGAAATCAAACCCTGGAGACATTGCGGAGATATTTATAAAATAATCTTGCCTTCCTTCATAATTCATCTAAACGAGCCGTTTTGTAATTTGCGCTGTCCTGTGACGTTTTCTGTCCTGTGACGTTTTCTGTCCTGTGACGTGAGCAGATGATCTATAAATAACATAAATGTGCAGTCTGCCGTTGTAGTCTGCGCTGGTGTCAATAAGCTCCTTCTTTGTTCTCTGTGCTCTTGTTGTGGAGCAGACTGGCTCGTACATGCACATGCATCCTCTGCTCTTGCCAATTATAATACGAATGAGCGTATAGTTCTTATTTAATCTATTGCTTGAATCAATATGGAAGCGCTAAAACTACAACATGTATGACAGGGAGAAGACGCTGTCAAAGTGGAGGCACATCAATATGCCCATAAAACTGCACATCTTGAAGAGACTGTCAGAAAGTAGCTTGAAAACGGTCTGCAAAGCATAATCTATGCAAAAATTCTGACTAAAGAACCACCCTTCCAGCCTTTGTCGTGATCCGTTGCTCGGGTCATGCTTTGTTTTAGTTTGCTATTTCCTTAGTTGGTGGTTGGTTCAGCTTCAATCATTCAATCAATGTTTATTTATATAGCCCTAAATCACAAGTGTCTCAAAGGGCTGCACAAGCCACAACGACATCCTCGGTTCAGATCCCACATAAGGGCAAGGAAAACTCAACCCAGTGATATGTCAATGAGAATGGAAATGAGAAACTTTGGAGAGGACCGCAGATGTGGGTGACCCCCGCCTCCTCTAGGGAAGACTGGTGAGGAGTTTTTGTTGAAATTATCCGTAGTAGCAATATTAATAATGTTGCGTTTATTATGCGTAGTGCGCTTTAAATAATTTTGACCATATCTAGGAATTGATATGACGGGAATTTTCAAATTGTTTGCTTGGTGCTGCGATACACTGAACGCATCATAATTTGCCACTTCAGTAGAATGCATGTCCACTTCTGACACAGTCACTGCAGAAAAAACATTATGTGAGTTGTGTATTATTCTAAGAGAATTGCTATGTGTGCAGGGATTTTACAGCCTGGTGCTGGCTAGTTCTAGCCTGTGACCGGGCTTGCTCTAGTGTAGTCAGTCAAGTGTGACTCAAACAGAAATCTATGTTCCTAGTCAGGATGATGGCGCCTTCCTGGTTAGGATGAAGGCCGTCTCTCATCAGCAAGCCTGGTTTGCCCCAGAAAGAGGGACAATTATCAATAAACGTTAGTCCCTGTTGTCTAAAAGTAAGAAGCTAGCCAGCCACTTGTTAAGCGAGACTAATCGGCTATATCTCTCATCATTGCCTCTCGCAGGCAGGGGGCCAGAGACAATTACTCGATGCCTAGACATCTTCAACACCCTTGTCTGTTTTCTTTGTTGCCATGGGTGCTGATTTTTGTCACATGCCTCTGATTAGTGGTCGGGACGCTCACCTGCTCCTGGTCACTAATCAGAGAGCTATTTATTCCTGCCCCGGCCTGGTAGTCTTATTTGCAACACACAACAGTTACCTTGGTACTACTTTCTTCTTGCTCTTTTGTTGGCTAGTCTTTTGCTAAGCCTTTGCCGTAGCTTCCTGTGCCATCGGCACATTTTTCTATTTTCGTATCCTTGCCTGATTATTATTTCTTACCGTCCATCTGCATCTTGGGGAAACGACCACTGCATAAACAGATTTAACTACAGATGTCCGATATTGTCCAAATCTTAATTACCGATTCCGATATCAACCGATACCGATATATACAGTCGTGGAATTAACACATTATTATGCCTAATTTTGTTGTGATGCCCCGCTGGATGCATTCAACAATGTAACAAGGTTTTCCAAAATAAATCAACTCAAGTTATGGAAAAAAATGCCAACATGGCACTGCCATATTTATTATTGAAGTCACAAAGTGCATTATTTTTTTTTAACATGCCTCAAAACAGCAGCTTGGAATTTAGGACATGCTCTCCCTGAGAGAGCATAAGGAGGTTGAGGTGGGCGGGGTTGGGGGGGGGGGGATGTTGAGGTGGGGCGGGGTGGGGTGTAGCTGGGGGTGTATATTGTAGCGTCCCGGAAGAGTTAGTGCTGCAAGGGGTTCTGGGTATTTGTTCTGTTGTGTTTATGTTGTGTTACGGTGCGGATGTTCTACCGAAATGTGTTTGTCATTCTTGTTTGGTGTGGGTTCACAGTGTGGCATATATTTGTAACAGTGTTAAAGTTGTTTATACGGCCACCCTCAGTGTGACCTGTATGGCTGTTGACCAAGTATGCCTTGCATTCACTTGTGTGTGTGAAAAGCTGTAAATATTGTGTGACTGGGCCGACACGCAAAGGCAGTGCCTTTACGGTTTATTGGCGCTCTGTACTTCTCCCTACGTCTGTGTACCACTTTGTACAGCGGCGTTTTAAAAGTCATAAATTTTACTTTTGGAAACCGATACCGATAATTTCCGATATTACATTTTAAAGCATTTATCGGCCGATAATATCGGCAGTCCGATATTAACGGACATCTCTAATTTTAACCATAAGGAAGTGTTTTAAATGTAGAATCAGAATATGACTATTTTAAGGCAGTTTAACTTTACAATGAAATAGTTTTCTCTTGACAGCACTGTCATTTCCGTTTATTCGGTCGCCACGATGGACTTGTTGTGGCTCTTTGTTGATTCAGGTGTTATCATAAGCGACATGACTACCACACATTTCCGTCAAGGACCACAGTTTTTTTCCTGTAAAGTATCCCATGAAATGTGTTCTCACAGAATGATGAATACTTTTGTATTCACGTGGGCAAAAAAACATGTACCGTATTTTCCGCACCATTAGCCGCACCTAAAAACCACAAATTTACTCAAAAGCTGACAGTGCGGCTTTTAACCCGGTGCGCTTTATATATGGATAAATATTAAGATTCATTTTCATAAAGTTTCGGTCTCGTAACTACGGTAAACAGCCGCCATCTTTTTTCCCGGTAGAACAGGAAGCGCTTCTTCTTCTACGCAAGCAACCGCCAAGGTAAGCACCCGCCCCCATAGAACAGGAAGCGCTTCTTCTTCTACTGTAAGCAACCACCCGCCCGCGTAGAAGAAGAAAAAGCGCGTGGATATTACCGTACGTTTCATTTCCTGTTTACATCTGTAAAGACCACAAAATGGCTCCTACTAAGCGACAAGGATCCGGTTCATGAAAAGACGCAATCTCTCCATCCTCACACGGATTACTATTTCACAGCAACTGATATTCCTGTGAACCGCACTGTGGATACAACGGGAGCACGTACGGTGAATATTCGCACCACAGGGAATGAGAAGTCGTCCTTCACTGTGGTTCTAGCTTGCCATGCTAATGGCCAGAAACTTCCACCCATGGTGATATTCAAAAGGAAGACCTTGCCAAAAGAGACCTTTCCAGCCGGCGTCATCATAAAAGCTAACTCGAAGGGATGGATGGATGAAGAAAAGATGAGCGAGTGGTTAAGGGAAGTTTACGCGAAGAGGCCGGGTGGCTTTTTTCACACAGCTCCGTCCATGTTGATATACGACTCTATGCGCGCCCACATCACAGATGGTGTCAAAAAACAAGTGAAGCACACAAATACAACACTCGCCGTCATTCCGGGTGGATTAACCAAAGAACTCCAACCGCTGGATATTGGTGTCAACAGGGCATTCAAATCACGACTGCGAACGGCGTGGGAACAATGGATGACCGAAGGCGAACACACCTTCACTAAGACAGGCAGACAGCGCTGGACGACATACGCCAACATTTGCCAGTGGATCGTAAATGCCTGGGCAGATATTTCGGTCACAACTGTGGTCCGAGCTTTCCGGAAGGCAGGATTCACAGAACTACTGGACAACAGTGACACTGACTCCGATGACTTCGACGAGACGGAACCGGCCATTTTGGATCCCACATTTGCCCAACTTTTCAATTCGGACACCGAAGACGAAGAATTCGAAGGATTTACGAATGAAGAATAACTTCAGAAGGTGAGCGCTATGTTTATTTTGTGTGTTGTGACATTAACGTTCGAGCAACATTATGTTGCTATTGCTCTGCACTATTTTGAATTTTACTATGTTTGTGATTGCACATTTGCGTACATTTTGGGACAGAGTTGTTAGAACGCTTGTTTTTAATATATTATTAAAGTTTGACTGACCTATCTGACTGTTTTTTTGACATTCCCTTTAGCGCAGCGTAGGCGCGGCTTATAGTCCGGGGCGGCTTATAGGTGGACAAAGTTTTGAAATATGCCATTCATTGAAGGTGCGGCTAATAACCCGGGGCGGCTTATAGTGCGGAAAATACGGTATTTGGTTTGAACTGTTGACCCAAGGAAAACACTGAAAGGGAAAGAGCTGTAGTGTTGTCAATAGTGGCATTAAGTTAGCAACAGCCATTAAATAAAAATTAAATGGGAAAATCATTTTCAACTGCAATGTTGCACAACTGTTCCAGAAGCACCTGTTATGACATGCAGGATGGCAGGGCCTGGTATTTATTTACAAGGGAACACACACACACACACACACACACTCACACAAAGCATCATGTAAACAAAAAGCCACAATCATCTTGTAACTGGCCCACAGTCTGGCTTGTGTTTGCTTTCTGGCTTCTTTTTTTTCTTTAAACAGGGTGGAAATATTTAGCCCTGATGAAACCTGCATCTGGACGACCACAACCCCTCTCAAATCAAATAAACCAGGGAGCTCGATTCTTCTCTTTTTTTTTTTCATTCCATAAAAACCCATCAAGAGGAATGTCGGTAATCCTTGTCAACTCCTCCATCATGCCTCTCATTACCATCCATGTTGTTCCCATTATGCCTCGACGTCCTCAGCTCCTATCATAGGGAATGGAACAAAATGTACATCATTGTCCCTGAACGGGGTACAGTACGTTTTCAATGGGGTGGTACCTGGAAAAACGCATTGATGTGTACCTTTGATCAGAATCAGAATCAGAATCAGCTTTATTGTCATTACGCAGGGTAACGAGATTGAGGCCATTCCATACAGTGCGATGTGTGCATGCAAGAAAACTGTGTAAATATATAAAAATATAGAAGTGCAAAGAAAGGTGACCCTATACACTCTGTACAAATGTACACTCTGATGCCGGAGTTCCCATACCTTTTAGCTCTGTAACAGGTAGAAACCAGAGTACAATAACTGACCCGATAGGGTACACCGGTGTATTGGGGCAGGAATGGACTTCTGTTTGTGAGGGTTTTCTGTCGTGTGGTACCCGGAAACATACTGTGGTTGTTCCCTTGACAGCTTGGGAACACACTTTTAAAGGGGAACTGCACTTTTTTGAGAATTTTGCCAATCGTTCACAATCGTAATGAAAGATGACGACAAATAGATTCTTTTTTTTAATGCATTCTAAATATTGAACAAACATACCGTATTTTTCGGAGTATAAATTGCTCCGGAGTATAAGTTGCACCGGCCGAAAATGCATGATAGAGAAGGAAAAACCAGAGTCCAATAACTGCTCTCATAGGGTAGACTGGTGTATTAGTGCACAAACAAACTTCTGTTGTACCCTGATTTGTGAAGGTTCTCTGTGAGGTGGTACCCTGAAACATACTGTGGTTGTTCCCTTGACAGCTTGGGAACATATCTGTCACGTTATGACCCTAAAGAAGGTACAATTCCTTTGACACCTGATCTTAAAGCTGGGAAACATACCTGTACCTTTTTACAGGTAGAAACCAGAGTCCAAAACTGACCTTATAGGTTAGACTGGTGTATTAGGCATAAACTAAACTCCTGTTGTACTCCAATTTGTGATGGTTCTCTGTGGAGCGGTACTCAGAAACATACTGCGGTGGTTTCCTTGACAGTTAGGGAACATACCTGTAACTTTATGACCCTAAAGAGGGTACAAACCCCACAATGCAATGTGGAAGGTCCCTTAATGTGCAGAAATTGACGTTTGCCTTGTATGGGGTGGTACCTTCAGACATCCTGCAGTCATTCCTTTGATACTTGATCTTAAAGCTGGGAAACATACCTATACCTTTTTAGCTGTGGAACAGGTAAAAAACCAGAGTCCAATAACTGCTCTCATAGGGTAGACTGGTGTGTTTGTGCACAAACAAACTTCTGTTGTACCCTGATTTGTGAAGGTTCTCTGTGAGGTGGTACCCTGAAACATACCGTGGTTGTTCCCTTGACAGCTTGGGAACATATCTGTTTCTTTATGACCCTAAAGAAGGTACAATTCCTTTGACACCTGATCTTAAAGCTGGGAAACATACCTGTACCTTTTTACAGGTAGAAACCAGAGTCCAAAACTGACCTTATAGGTTAGACTGGTGTATTAGGCATAAACTAAACTCCTGTTGTACTCCAATTTGTGATGGTTCTCTGTGGAGCGGTACTCAGAAACATACTGCAGTGGTTCCCTTGACAGTTAGGGAACATACCTGTATCTTTATGACCCTAAAGAGGGTACAAACCCCACAATGCAATGTGGAAGGTCCCTTAATGTGCAGAAATTGACGTTTGCCTTGTATGGGGTGGTACCTTCAGACATCCTGCAGTCATTCCTTTGACACTTGATCTTAAAGCTGGGAAACATACCTATACCTTTTTAGCTGTGGAACAGGTAAAAACCAGAGTCCAATAACTGCTCTCATAGGGTAGACTGGTGTGTTTGTGCACAAACAAACTTCTGTTGTACCCTGATTTGTGAAGGTTCTCTGTGAGGTGGTACCCTGAAACATACTGTGGTTGTTCCCTTGACAGCTTGGGAACATATCTGTCACGTTATGACCCTAAAGAAGGTACAATTCCTTTGACACCTGATCTTAAAGCTGGGAAACATACATGTACTTTTTTACAGGTAGAAACCAGAGTCCAAAACTGACCTTATAGGTTAGACTGGTGTATTAGGCATAAACTAAACTCCTGTTGTACTCCAATTTGTGATGGTTCTCTGTGGAGCGGTACTCAGAAACATACTGCGGTGGTTTCCTTGACAGTTAGGGAACATACCTGTAACTTTATGACCCTAAAGAGGGTACAAACCCCACAATGCAATGTGGAAGGTCCCTTAATGTGCAGAAATTGACGTTTGCCTTGTATGGGGTGGTACCTTCAGACATCCTGCAGTCATTCCTTTGACACTTGATCTTAAAGCTGGGAAACATACCTATACCTTTTTAGCTGTGGAACAGGTAAAAACCAGAGTCCAATAACTGCTCTCATAGGGTAGACTGGTGTGTTTGTGCACAAACAAACTTCTGTTGTACCCTGATTTGTGAAGGTTCTCTGTGAGGTGGTACCCTGAAACATACCGTGGTTGTTCCCTTGACAGCTTGGGAACATATCTGTTTCTTTATGACCCTAAAGAAGGTACAATTCCTTTGACACCTGATCTTAAAGCTGGGAAACATACCTGTACTTTTTTACAGGTAGAAACCAGAGTCCAAAACTGACCTTATAGGTTAGACTGGTGTATTAGGCATAAACTAAACTCCTGTTGTACTCCAATTTGTGATGGTTCTCTGTGGAGCGGTACTCAGAAACATACTGCAGTGGTTCCCTTGACAGTTAGGGAACATACCTGTATCTTTATGACCCTAAAGAGGGTACAAACCCCACAATGCAATGTGGAAGGTCCCTTAATGTACAGAAATTGACTTTTGCCTTGTGTGGGGTGGTACCTTCTGACATCCTGCAGTCATTCCTTTAACACTTCATCTTAAAGCTGGGAAAGATACCTATACCTTTTTAGCTGCGGAACAGGTAAAAACCAGAGTCCAATAACTGCTCTCATAGGGTAGACTGGTGTATTAGTGCACAAACAAACTTCTGCTGTACCCTGATTTGTGAAGGTTCTCTGTGAGGTGGTACCCTGAAACATACCGTGGTTGTTCCTTTGAGAACTTGGGAACATATCTGTTACTTTATGACCCTAAAGAAGGTACAATTCCTTTGACACCTGATCTTAAAGCTGGGAAACATACCTGTACCTTTTTACAGGTAGAAACCAGAGTCCAAAACTGACCTTATAGGTTAGACTGGTGTATTAGGCATAAACTAAACTCCTGTTGTACTACAATTGGTGATGGTTCTCTGTGGAGCGGTACCCAGAAACATACTGCAGTGGTTCCCTTGACAGTTAGGGAACATACCTGTAACTTTATGACCCTAAAGAGGGTACAAACCCCACAATACAATGTGGAAGGTCCCTTAATGTGCAGAAATTGACGTTTGCCTTGTTTGGGGTGGTACCTTCAGACATCCTGCAGTCATTCCTTTGACACTTGATCTTAAAGCTGGGAAACATACCTATACCTTTTTAGCTGCGGAACAGGTAAAAACCAGAGTCCAATAACTGCTCTCATAGGGTAGACTGGTGTATTAGTGCACAAACAAACTTCTGCTGTACCCTGATTTGTGAAGGTTCTCTGTGAGGTGGTACCCTGAAACATACCGTGGTTGTTCCCTTGACAGCTTGGGAACATATCTGTTTCTTTATGACCCTAAAGAAGGTACAATTCCTTTGACACCTGATCTTAAAGCTGTGAAACATACCTGTACTTTTTTACAGGTAGAAACCAGAGTCCAAAACTGACCTTATAGGTTAGACTGGTGTATTAGGCATAAACTAAACTCCTGTTGTACTCCAATTTGTGATGGTTCTCTGTGGAGCGGTACTCAGAAACATACTGCAGTGGTTCCCTTGACAGTTAGGGAACACACCTGTAACTTTATGACCCTAAAGAGGGTACAAACCCCACAATGCAATGTGGAAGGTCCCTTAATGTACAGAAATTGACTTTTGCCTTGTGTGGGGTGGTACCTTCTGACATCCTGCAGTCATTCCTTTGACATTTGAACATACCTATACCTTTTTAGCTGCGGAACAGGTAAAAACCAGAGTCCAATAACTGCTCTCATAGGATAGACTGGTGTATTAGTGCACAAACAAACTTCTGTTGTACCCTGATTTGTGAAGGTTCTCTGTAAGGCGGTACCCTGAAACATGGTTGTTCCCTTGAAAGCTTGGGAACATATCTGTTACTTTATGACCCTAAAGAAGGTACAATTCCTTTGACACCTGATCTTAAATGACACACCGATGACGTGGCAATTCACTAGCTTTGTATTTAAGTTAAAGTCCCAATGATTGTCACACACACCCTGGGTGTGGTGACATTTGTCTTCTGCATTTCACCCATCCCCATGTTCACCCCCTTGGAGGTGAGGAGAGCCGTGAGCAGCAGCGTGTGCCGCGCCCGGGAATCATTTAGTGATTTAGCCCCCAAATCCAACCCTTGTTGTTCTTTAGTGCCAAGCAGGGAGGTAATGAGTCCCATTTTCTGTAGTCTTTGGTATGACTCGGCCGGGGTTTGAAGTCACGACTTCCCAGTCTCAGGGCGGACACTTTAACCACATGATTAGTTTTTAAGTCTTTTAATTGCATTTATGGTTAGTCTTTTTAATCTTTTTAGTCTTTTTTGTGTTTTTTACAAACATTTTGGACGATTCAGGACGCTTTTTGGGTTCGGTGTTTAGCTCTCTACTAGGACCGGCTGTCGTCTCTCTCTGATGGTTTTAAATCAATTTGTGACGCTTTTAATCCTACACAGCTAATTAGCAGCCCAACCCATCCATATCTTAAATGATATTTGAGTGACCACTGTATTATTGCTACTGTTAGGCAAGCTAAGCTACCAAAAGTGAGGCCACAAATTATTTTTACACATGATTTTAAGCGTTTTTGTGAGCAAGCTTTTTTATCATGATTTATGGCTCTTTGATTGGTCCAGGATTTTTAGTGATGTTGAGTTGGCTTGGAAATATAATTTATGATCCATTTATCAATATTATAAACAGACATGCTCCTCTACGTAAATCCAGAGTGGAAGGTAGAAATAATACATGGTTCTCTCCTGAACTGTCCAGTCTACTATAAGAAAGGGATGTTGCGTGGGCCAAGGCTACAAATGCCAAATCCCAGGCTGACTGGATGGTTTTTAGGCAGCTCATAAATCGCCTTATTTCTCTTGTCAAGAAGTCAAAGTCTGAGTTTTATCTTGCACAAACTACCAGTAGCTTAAATGAGCCCTAGAAATTCTGGAAAGTCATATAAACGTCGAAATTCTGGAAAGTCATATAAACGTCAAAATTCTGGAAAGTCATATAAACGTCTCATGGAAGTGAAACCACAATTTATCAGTTAACGTAATTGTGGAGGGGGGGGTGATCTGCGGGCCTGCCGCGGAGCAGGGTGTGTAAGGCCTGGCCTCGAAGCCAGCGACAGGTGAGTGGATTGCCCAGCTGGGGATGATTATCTAATCACCTGTCGCCCTTATTAGCAGCAGCCAGATTGAGACACAGTGTTGGAGTTGGAGCGAGAGAAAGACTAAAAACAAAGACTGAAAAGTCGCAGAGCAGTGTGCTGTTGTGGCGTGTGCCCAAATAAAACAATTGTCAAACCTGACTACCGGGCTTAAAAGGGGATCTGTCGTGATCAGGGGAACCCACGGGAGGGCAACCTCGACAGTAGTCTAACTGATGAATCAGCCATACTTAATTGTTTTAATGAACATTTTATTTCTTCTGGTTCTTTATTTGACTACTTCACCCAAATCAGCTGAATGTTCAGAACGTTTGCATGTCATCATCCCTTCACACTTCCATAGCTAATACATGTAGTTTTAATCCTCTGGATATGTTCGAGGACAAGAGAGCCTTAAAACAAGTGGATACTGGTAAATCTGCAGGTCCTGACAAACTCAAGCCCTTCTTTTTAAAGGCAGCCGTTAATTTTTTTTTGCAAAACCTCTTACACAAATGTTCTATCTTTCTTTGTCCAGTAATTAGATTAATAACATTTGGAAATTTGCCTATGCTTTACCTTTGTTGAAAGTATGCAATCCCACAGCTGTTATCAACTATAGACCCATCTCTAAGTTATACGTCCTTGCAAAAGTTCTTGGAAACTTTGTTATTGAACATCTTAAATCATTTTTAGACACCAATGGTCTACTTTCTTAACATAAGTCAGGTTTTAGAAAGAGACATAGCATCATAACTGCTGCTATCTTTCTTCGCTTTTGATGTTGTTCAGTCCCAGCTGACTCAGCTGAGACTAATGCTAAATGCACCAAAATCTACCGTGGTGTTATTTTCACTCCAAAAATATTAACTGCCCATAAGATTGAACTTGAAATGGTCACGACATACTTGGAAATTGTTATTGATGAGAACTTGTAGCTAAACATCAAATTAAATTGGGAATTTTCTTTAGAAACAAGCCCTGTTTTACCCTACAAGTTAAGAAACGCTTGATTCTGACCCCTTTTATGCCTTTGCTATATTATGGAGACTTGCTTTTTATGAACGCATCCAACACGTACCGTATTTTCCGCACTATAAGGCGCACCGGATTATTAGCCGCACCTTCAATGAATGGCATATTTCATAACTTTGTCCACCAATAAGCCGCCCCGGACTATAAGCCGCGCCTACGCTGCGCTAAAGGGAATGTCAAAAAAACAGTCAGATAGGTCAGTCAAACTTTAATAATATATTAAAAACCAGCGTTCTAACAACTCTGTTCACTCCCAAAATGTACGCAAATGTGCAATCACAAACATAGTAAAATTCAAAATAGTGCAGAGCAATAGCAACATAATGTTGCTCGAACGTTAATGTCACAACACACAAAATAAACATAGCGCTCACTTTCTGAAGTTATTCTTCATTCGTAAATCCTTCGTCTTCGGTGTCCGAAGTGAAAAGTTGGGCAAATGTGAGATCCAAAATGGCCGGTTCCGTCTTGTCGAAGTCATCGGAGTCAGTGTCACTGTTATCCAGCAGTTCTGTGAATCCTGCCTTCCGGAAAGCTCGGACCACAGTTGTGACCGAAATATCTGCCCAGGCATTTACGATCCACTGGCAGATGTTGGCGTGGTCTGGCGCTGCCTCCGTCTTAGTGAAGGTGTGTTCGCCTTCTGTCATCCACTGTTCCCACGCAGTTAGCAGTCTAGCTTCGAATGCCCTGTTGACACCAATATCTAGCGGCTGGAGGTCTTTTGTCAATCCACCCGGAATGACGGCGAGTATTGAATTAAACGCGTAAGCGTGTCTCTTAATGTGATGTTATGAGCTAGCAAATATAACAACTACACTACCCAGCATGCAACGATAGTTACGAGCATGCGCGGTAGCCCTGAGAAGCGTTGTATGCTGGCAGTTAGAATGTGGTTATGAGCACGCTGTGAGTAAACGTTGAGAACTCAGTTAACACGCCTCGTCTGCATTATTTATAATTAGACAGACAACACACTTAATAGGAGCCATTTTGGGGTCTTTACATAAACACACAAATGGAAATGAAACGTCACATATCCCAGCATGCACCGCACGCTTCTTCTTCTTCCGGGGGCGGGTGGTTGCTTACAGTACAAGAAGAAGCGCTTCCTGTTCTATGGGGGCGGGTGCTTACCTTGGCGGTTGCTTGCGTAGAAGAAGAAGCGCTTCCTGCTCTACCGGGAAAAAAGATGGCGGCTGTTTACCGAAGTTGCGAGAACGAAACTTTATGAAAATGAATCTTAATATTTATCCATATATAAAGCGCACCGGGTTAAAAGCCGCACTGTCAGCTTTTGAGTAAATTTGTGGTTTTTAGGTGCGGCTAATGGTGCGGAAAATACGGTACTTATAATTTTTGTTCCTCGAGCCAACACAATGGAATGGAATAACTTACCTGAGCTGATCACTTTGTCACAATTGCTGGTACCGCCCCAATTTGATCACAAATGTTTCTATTGGGAATTGTACCTGTTTTTAAGTTGATTGTGCTGAAACATTTTATACATTGTTTTGACCTATCACGTTTTTTAATTGTGTTGTGTGACTGCTGCTGTTCTTGTTGTTCTTATATGTATTTCTGTTACTTTGTCTGCTGCCCTCTTGGCCAGGTCCCTCTTTGATAAGATATTTTAATCTCAATGAGTTGTTACCTGGTTAAATAAAATATATTGTTATTGATTGATTAGAGCTGGGAAACATACCTGTACCTTTTTAGCTCTGGAACAGGTACAAACCAGAGTCCAATAACTGACCTTATAGGGTAGACTGGTGTATTAGGTCCTAAACAAAACTCCACAAGGTGACGTAGATGGTACGTTAAGGGGCAGCAATTGACTCTTGCTTAACCCCAATTTCTGACTGTGTGGTTTGGTACCCGCTTACATACTGCAAACATACTTTTATCTTTTTGGGTGTCGAAAAGGTCCAAACCGTAATAATTGGTGGCAAAACGGACACCTACTGTTTACCAGTTTCGGGACTGTGTCAGGTGATACCATACTTGACAACCCTCCCGAATTTTCCGGGAGACTCCCGAATTTCAGTGCCTCTCCCGAAAATCTCCCGGGACAACCATTCTCCCAAATTTCTCCCGATTGCATTGCATTGCACTTTCAAATACAACAATGAGTAGAGTTGTATTTGAAAGTGCAATGCTTTGCAGCCAGTAGCACAGCCTTTGAAGGAGCATAGGTATGGGCAGTGTAATATTTTGGGTTGGAGTCAATAACCAGGCGAGGTGACGAAGTTACATCTCTTTACTTCATACTTCAGAACCGACTCCCACACTTGCCGTCAGGCTGCGCAATACAACGTAAACCGTTGGCCAACCAAAAAGTAACCACAGAACACTATACGGTATAGTGTTCTGTGGTTACTTTTTGGTTGGCCAAGCGGACGTGACGACAGGCTGTCCTTACTCAGGTCCGCACGGACCTGGAGGGGGCGTGCCTTAAGTCCGGCTGGAAATCGGGAGAAATTTGGGAGAATGGTTGTCCCGGGAGATTTTCGGGAGAGGCACTGAAATTCGGGAGTCTCCCGGAAAATTCGGGAGGGTTGGCAAGTATGGTATCACCTGACACAGTCCCGAAACTGGTAAACAGTAGGTGTCCGTTTTGCCACCAATTTTTACGGTTTGGACCTTTTCGACACCCAAAAAGATAAAAGTATGTTTGCAGTATGTAAGCGGGTACCAAACCACACAGTCAGAAATTGGGGTTAAGCAAGAGTCAATTGCTGCCCCTTAACGTACCATCTACGTCACCTTGTGGAGTTTTGTTTAGGACCTAATACACCAGTCTACCCTATAAGGTCAGTTATTGGACTCTGGTTTGTACCTGTTCCAGAGCTAAAAAGGTACAGGTATGTTTCCCAGCTTTAATCAATCAATAACAGTATATTATTGTTAGTGTTATGTGTGTATATGTGTAAATAAATGAACACTAAAATTCAAGTATTTATTTTATTTATATGTATACATATATATATATATAAAAAAAAATCTCCTGACGATTGAGGGTACCCCCCCTCATGAAACAGGCCTGTAGAGATGAAATAGTCTTGTGATTTTTTTCCCACACATACATATATTGCGCTCTACTACGGTATCGAGCACTATTTTTTGGATAACCTTATTAAGACATATATATATATACATATATATATATATATATAATAAAATACATATATATGTATAGCTAGAATTCACTGAAAGTGAAGTATTTATTTTATTTATGGGGCGGTAAAGCTCGGTTGGGGGTGGTATAGCTCGGTTGGTAGAGTGGCCGTGCCTGCAACTTGAGGGTTCCAGGTTCGATCCCCGCTTCCGCCATCCTAGTCACTGCCGTTGTGTCCTTGGGCAGGACACTTTACCCACCTGCTCCCAGTGCCACCCACACTGGTTTAAATGTAACTTAGATATTGGGTTTCACTATGTAAAAGCGCTTTGAGCCACTAGAGAAAAGCGCTATATAAATATAATTCACTTCACTATTTATATACCGTATTTTTCGGACTATAAGTCGCAGTTTTTTTCATAGTTTGGCCGGGGGTGCGACTTATACTCAGGAGCGGCTTATGTGTGAAATTATTAACACATTACCGTAAAATATCAAATAATATTATTTAGCTCATTCACGTAAGAGACTAGACGTATAAGATTTCATGGGATTTAGCGATTAGGAGTGACAGATTGTTTGGTAAACGTATAGCATGTTCTATATGTTATAGTTATTTGAATGACTCTTACCATAATATGTTGCGTTAACATACCAGGCACGTTCTCAGTTGGTTATTTATGCCTCATATAACGTACACTTATTCAGCCTGTTGTTCACTATTCTTTATTTATTTTAAATTGCCTTTCAAATGTCTATTCTTGGTGTTGGCTTTTATCAAATAAACTTCCCCCAAAAATGCGACTTATTTACTCCAGTGCGGCTTATATATGTTTTTTCCCTTCTTTATTATGCATTTTCGGCAGGTGCGACTTATACTCCGGTGCGACTTATACTCCGAAAAATACGGTGTGTATATATATATATATATATATATATATATATATATATATATATATATATATATATATATATATATATATATATATATACTTATGGATGTATATATATATATATATATATATATATATATATATATATATATATATATATATATATATATATATATATATATATATATATATATATATATATATATATATATATATATATATATATATATATATATATATATCCATCCATCCATCCATCCATCCATCCATCCATCCATTCAACCCGAGCCTGGGTACAATTCCAGGCTCGGGATCTTTCTGTGTGGAGTTTGCATGTTCTCCCCGTGACTGCGTGGGTTCCTTCCGGGTACTCCGGCTTCCTCCCACCTCCAAAGACATGCACCTGGGGATAAGTTGATTGGCAACACTAAATTGGCCCTAGTGTGTGGATGTGAGTGTGAATGTTGTCTGTCTATCTGTGTTGGCCCTGCGATGAGGTGGCGACTTGTCCAGGGTGTACCCCGCCTTCTGCCCGATTGTAGCTGAGTTAGGCTCCAGCGCCCCCCGCGACCCCGAAGGGAATACGCGGTAGAAAATGGATGGATATATATATATATATATATATATATATATATATATATATATATATATATATATATATATATATATATATATATATATATATATATATATATATACACCGTATTTTTCGGAGTATAAGTCGCACCGGAGTATAACAGAATATATATATATATATACTTTATGTATATATATATATATATATATATATATATATATATATATATATATATATATATATATATATATATGTATATATATATGTATATGTATATATATATATACCTTATGTATATATATATATATATATATATATATATATATATATATATATATATATATATATATATATATATGTATATGTATATATATATATACCTTATGTATATATATATATATATATATATATATATATATATATATATATATATATATATATATATATATATATATACCGTATTTTTCGGAGTATAAGTCGCACCGGAGTATAAGTCGTACCTGCCGAAATTGCATAATAAAGAAGGGAAAAAACATATATAAGCCGCACTGGAGTAAATAAGTCGCATTTTTGGGGGAAGTTTATTTGATAAAACCCAACACCAAGAATAGACATTTGAAAGGCAATTTAAAATAAATAAAGAATAGTGGATATCTTATATATATATATATATATATATATATATATATATATATATATATATATATATATATATATATGTATGTGTGGGAAAAAAATCACAAGACTATTTCATCTCTACAGGCCTGTTTCATGAGGGGGGTACCCTCAATCATCAGGAGATTTTAATGGGAGCATTCGCATACCATGGTTTATATAGGGCACAGAGTGGGTGGGTACAGGCTGGCCTAGGGGCGTGGTGATTGGCTCATGTGTTACCTAGGAGGTGTTTCCGTCTATGGCGGCATGTTGTTACAATTTCGCTGCGCTTGTTGAGGGATGACAGGTCTGGACGGTAAATAATAAACAGTTTCTCTTTCAAGCATAGGTTGCATCTTTTATTACCACTATTGTAAGGTGTGCTGGATGCAAGAATTTGCCATGTTATTGAATATTCAACATTATTGTCTTTGAGGTCCCAAATGTGTTTGCTGAGTTCTGTGGTATTTCGCAGGTTTTTGTTCCTGAAAGAAGCCTTGTGATTGTTCCATCTGGTTTTGAATTCTCCCTCGGTTAATCCTACATATGTGTCGGATGTGTTAATGTCCTTGCGTATTACCTTAGATTGGTAGACAACTGATGTTTGTAAGCACCCCCCGTTGAAGAGTTTGAAGGGGGGTTAACACATCCGACACATATGTAGGATTAACCGAGGGAGAATTCAAAACCAGATGGAACAATCACAAGGCTTCTTTCAGGAACAAAAACCTGCGAAATACCACAGAACTCAGCAAGCACATTTGGGACCTCAAAGACAATAATGTTGAATATTCAATAACATGGCAAATTCTTGCATCCAGCACACCTTACAATAGTGGTAATAAAAGATGCAACCTATGCTTGAAAGAGAAACTGTTTATTATTTACCGTCCAGACCTGTCATCCCTCAACAAGCGCAGCGAAATTGTAACAACATGCCGCCATAGACGGAAACACCTCCTAGGTAACACATGAGCCAATCACCACGCCCCTAGGCCAGCCTGTACCCACCCACTCTGTGCCCTATATAAACCATGGTATGCGAATGCTCCCATTAAAATCTCCTGATGATTGAGGGTACCCCCCTCATGAAACAGGCCTGTAGAGATGAAATAGTCTTGTGATTTTTTCCCCACACATACATATATTGCGCTCTACTACGGTATCGAGCACTATTTTTTGGATAACCTTATTAAGACATATATATATATATATATATATATATATATATATATATATATATATATATATATATATATATATATATATACATATATATATATATATATATAAGAAATACTTGAATGAAGGGACGGCGTGGCGCAGTGGGAGAGTAGCCGTGCGCAACCCGAGGGTCCCTGGTTCAATCCCCACCTAGTACCAACCTCGTCATGTCCGTTGTGTCCTGAGCAAGACACTTCACCCTTGCTCCTGATGGGTGCTGGTTAGCGCCTTGCATGGCAGCTCCCTCCATCAGTGTGTGAATGTGTGTGTGAATGGGTAAATGTGGAAGTAGTGTCAAAGCGCTTTGAGTACCTTGAAGGTAGAAAAGCGCTCTACAAGTACAACCCATTTAATGTCAGTGAATTCTAGCTATAAATATACTCCTCCCCCCTTAACCCCGCCCCAAATCTCCTGAATTTGGAGGTCTCAAGGTTGGCAGGTATGGGTGATACCCCTTAAAAAATTGAAGTGTAGATCTCTGAAATGTGCAAATCTAAGTTCAATAATCATCATGATGGTGAACATTGGTGTGGGTAGTGCCTGGATTGGAATACATGTAATCCTATTTACGTTTTTGTAGGGTGGCACCCTTTAATATACTGCAGTTGTACCTTTGACTTACTAAGCTTGTTGCTTATTGACCACCTAAACACAGCCGCACTGAACCAGTGTTCAAAATAGTTGTGGTGTAGCGGTTTCCTTTCATTCCTCCTTTCCCTGTCAATATTTTTCCACTAACTTCACCTCTCTGCGTTGTTTACAAAGTAGGGAGCCTCAAAGACTCGGATCCGCTGACATTCCATCAACATTGTTTGTGACACATTGGCATAACGCGCGGCATGTCCAATGTGCCACACCAGCCTAAAATAAGATATGACAGCTTCCAACATCAGAGGGAGTATCTGGGGGATTTTCCCAAACCACAATATGAAACTCCCTGTTGTTCAAAGTTTCGATGCAAAGCGTTTGATGCAGAGTAGAGGCAAGAGTTTGATTGGGTAACGTGGTGGCGAGGTCAGGGCTGCATGCAACACGACTTACGTTCATCCAGCAGCAAAGTAGAGCCCTGCAATTATCTTTATATTCTCTTAAGTTTGACCAAGAGCTTTGGTGGCTGAGCCATATTCAAGAAATGATGCGCGCAAAGACCTACTTTTTGCTTCATGTGGGATTTCCCAATTTTAACAGACTTCCTTGTCCTTGGGTTTTTTAGGATGTCTTTAGCCACCGAGCTGTTCCGTTCAGTTTGGACGGCGGTGGTCACAGCACGGTTTTAATCTATAAAAAAAACGTAGGTGCGGTTGTGTTTCCAATGTTTGTGGCGATAGCTTTATCATCTTTGCAAATACTGTGACATCATAGCAGTACCCCAGCATATACCTCACCACAATACATACCGTATATCTAAAATATAATAGAGCTCCATGCTGCATATTGTTAACGTACCAGTAGAGTAAAAAAAAAGTTGACTTTATATGCTTAATTGTGTTTATCATTGTATCCATTAAACCAGTGTTTTTCAACCTTTTTGGAGCCAAGGCACATTTTTTTCATTGAAAAAATCTTGAGGCACGCCACAAGCAGAAATCATTAAAAAAACAAAACTTAGTAGCCGATATTGACAATAAAAAGTCGTTCTCGCAATTGTTGCATATGAATTTAAACCTATGAGCACGTTTTTCTTTGTTCCCGTCTGATTTATTCCTAAAATAAATCGTTTCAGACCTGCACGCTGTGTCCGAAGTTCGTTTTCATCCTGGGAGAACAAACCCCGCATCATCTTGCGACCCGGTCGTCACAATTTTGGAGTCTCAATAACAGTTGCAAGTCCAATATGTTAGATGGCAGTAGTGTATAGTTTATGGTGTGTTGGCAAGTCAGTTCAGTCTTTGAGGGGGGGGATTACCCACATATGCGGTCCTCTCCAAGGTTTCTCATAGTCATTCACATCGACGTCCCACTGGGGTGAGTTTTTCCTTGCCCTTATGTGGGCTTTGTACCGAGGATGTCGTTGTGGCTTGTGCAGCCCTTTGAGACACTTGTGATTTAGGGCTGTATAAATAAACATTGATTGATTGATTGATTTGCTGTCTAGTCTTTTGTTGCGCCCTAAAAAAAATGTTAATACTATAAGTATTGTATTTAGTATGCACCACCTGTTGTAGCTTCCATTAACAAATTTGGAGGTGTTGAAATTGCCATGTAAAATCGCTAATGCTAATCAGTAGTATGTCGGTGGCAAAGCCAATGTATATTAGCATCAAGCTAGAGCATGTTTGTAAAAGTGCAGCCTTTATTTTTTTAATAAATTGCTATGTTGCCTTTGGAAATTGCAACCTTACTAGAGGTACTTTGGCTCCGCTCTTAGTGCTGTTGGAGTGATCACTAAGTGCCGAAGTGCGAAGTACCAAAACGTGGCACCATTGGATTTCATGTGAATCGGTGCCCGGGATTCGGTCGGTGCCATAAAAAGTACCGGATTTGGTACCCATCCCTATCTTGAGGTACCACCGTGTTTTATTATTCGGTACATGGTCTTGTTGCGTCTGGTAGTTTCAATTTGTTGAACCTGCACTTGACTGATAATGTAAGATAAGAAAGCTCGTCATTCGTAAGCTCTTTATTCGTCGAACTCAACTGAAAGGGGAACATTATCACCAGACCTATGTAAGCGTCATTATATACCTTGATGTTGCAGAAAAAAGACCATATATTTTTTTAACCGATTTTCGAACTCTAAATGGGTGAATTTTGGCGAATTAAATGCCTTTCTAATATTCGCTCTCGGAGCGATATCGTCACAACGTGGCGTCACATCGGGAAGCAATCCGCCATTTTCTCAAACACCGAGTCAAATCAGCTCTGTTATTTTCCGTTTTTTCGACTGTTTTCCGTACCTTGGAGACATCATGCCTCGTCGGTGTGTTGTCGGAGGGTGTAACAACACGAACAGGGACGGATTCAAGTTGCACCAGTGGCCCAAAGATGCGAAAGTGGCAAGAAATTGGACGTTTGTTCCGCACACTTCACCGACGAAAGCTATGCTACGACAGAGATGGCAAGAATGTGTGGATATCCTGCGACACTCAAAGCAGATGCATTTCCAACGATAAAGTCAAAGAAATCTGCCACCAGACCCCCATTGAATCTGCCGGAGTGTGTGAGCAATTCAGGGACAAAGGACCTCGGTAGCACGGCAAGGAATGGCGGCAGTTTGTTCCCGCAGACGAGCGAGCTAAACCCCCTATCGACCCTAGCTTCCCTGGCCTGCTGACATCAACTCCAAAACTGGACAGATCAGCTTTCAGGAAAAGAGCGCGGATGAGGGTATGTCTACAGAATATATTAATTGATGAAAATATGGCTGTCTGCACTCTCAAAGTGCATGTTGTTGCCAAATGTATTTCATATGCTGTAAACCTAGTTCATAGTTGTTAGTTTCCTTTAATGCCAAACAAACACATACCAATCGTTGGTTAGAAGGCGATCGACGAATTCATCCTCGCTTTCTCCCGTGTCGCTGGCTGTCGTGTCGTTTTCGTCGGTTTCGCTTGCATACGGTTCAAACCGATATGGCTCAATAGCTTCAGTTTCTTCTTCAATTTTGTTTTCGCTACCTGCCTCCACACTACAACCATCCGTTTCAATACATGCGTAATCTGTTGAATCGCTTAAACCGCTGAAATCCGAGTCTGAATCCGAGCTAATGTCGCTATAGCTTGCTGTTCTATGCGCCATGTTTGTTTGTGTTGGCTTCACTATGTGACGTCACAGGAAAATGGACGGGTGTATATAACGATGGTTAAAATCAGGCACTTTGAAGCTTTTTTTAGGGATATAGCGTGATGGGTAAAATTTTGAAAAAAACTTTGAAAAATATAATAAGCCACTGGGAACTGATTTTTAATGGTTTTAACAATTCTGAAATTGTGATAATGGGTTATGGGTTATACTTGTATAGCGCTTTTCTACCTTCAAGGTACTCAAAGCGCTTTTGACACTATTTCCACATTCACATGTTCCCCTTTAACGGCGGCAAAGATTAGTCGAGGGCTAAATCTCAAACGTACTGGTCTCCGCCTAAGAAGAATACATCAGTAAGAGGAGCAAACACATTGCAGAGTACAAACATCTGGACTGACAAGGTAAATAAAGCTCTTAAGCTAGTGACTAAGTGGTTTGTCATTTTTAATTTACCACATGTGTGTCTTTTAAGACAATGTTTTTCAACATTTTCTGAGCAAAGGCACATTTTTTTCATTGCCAAAATTCTGAGGCACACCACCGGCAGAAAACATTACAAAAAATGAAACTCATTAGCCGATATTGACGATAAAAAGTCGTTCTCGCAATTGTTGGATATGAATTCAAACCATAACCAAGCATGCATCACTATAGCTCTTGTCTCAAAGTAGGTGTACTGTCACCACCTGTCACATAACGCCGCAACGTATTTGGAGTTTTTTGGTGTTTTCCTGTGTGTAGTGTTTTAGTCCTTGTCTTGCGCTCCTATTTTGTTGGCTTTTCCTCTTTTGTTGTTTTTTTCCCGTAGCAGTTTCATGTCTTCCTTCAACGATATTCCCCGCACCTGCTTTGTTTTCGCAATCAAGACTATTTAAGTTGTGCGGACGCTTCCCTTCTTTGTGGGGACATTGTTGATTGTCATGTAATATAACATAATGTCTGAACAGAAAATAAGTATTGATGGTACCCAAATTGAAATCGTAAATGAGAATACATTTTTGGGAGTAATAATTGATAGTAAACTATCATGGAAACCTCATGTCAGACACATTCAAACAAAAATCTCCAAAAGCCTCTCAATTATAAACAAAAGTAAAACTATACCTCAATGAAAATGCACTCCGTACTCTATCCCATACTTGTCAACCTTGAGACCTCCGATTTCGGGAGATGGGGGGTGGGGGGAGGGGGGGGGCGGGGCGGGGCGGGGGCGTGGTTAAGAGGGGAGGAGTATATTTACAGCTAGGATTCACCAAGTCAAGTATTTCATATATATATATATATATATATATATATATATATATATATATATATATATATAAGAAATATTAAGTCAAGTATTTCATATATATATATATATATCCATCCATCCATCCATCCATCTTCTTCCGCTTATCCGAGGTCGGGTCGCGGGGGCAGCAGCCTAAGCAGGGAAGCCCCGACTTCCCTCTCCCCAGCCACTTCGTCCAGCTCCTCCCGGGGGATCCCGAGGCGTTCCCAGGCCAGCCGGGAGACATAGTCTTCCCAACGTGTCCTGGGTCTTCCTCGTGGCCTCCTACCGGTCGGACATGCCCTAAACACCTCCTTAGGGAGGCACTCGGGTGGCATCCTGACCAGATGCCCGAACCACCTCATCTGGCTCCTCTCGATGTGGAGGAGCAGCGGCTTTACTTTGAGCTCCTCCCGGATGGCAGAGCTTCTCACCCTATCTCTAAGGGAGAGCCCCGCCACCCGGCGGAGGAAACTCATTTCGGCCGCTTGAACCCGTGATCTTGTCCTTTCGGTCATAACCCAAAGCTCATGACCATAGGTGAGGATGGGAACGTAGATCGACCGGTAAATTGAGAGCTTTGCCTTCCGGCTCAGCTCCTTCTTCACCACAACGGATCGATACAGCGTCCGCATTACTGAAGACGCCGCACCGATCCGCCTGTCGATCTCACGATCCACTCTTCCCTCACTCGTGAACAAGACTCCGAGGTACTTGAACTCCTCCACTTGGGGCAAGATCTCCTCCCCAACCCGGAGATGGCACTCCACCCTTTTCCGGGCGAGAACCATGGACTCGGACTTGGAGGTGCTGATTCTCATCCCAGTCGCTTCACACTCAGCTGCGAACCGATCCAGTGAGAGCTGAAGATCCTGGCCAGATGAAGCCATCAGGACCAAATCATCTGCAAAAAGCAGAGACCTAATCCTGCAGCCACCAAACCGGATCCCCTCAACGCCTTGACTGCGCCTAGAAATTCTGTCCATAAAAGTTATGAACAGAATCGGTGACAAAGGGCAGCCTTGGCGGAGTCCAACCCTCACCGGAAACGTGTCCGACTTACTGCCGGCAATGCATATATATATATATATATATATAAATAAAAGAAATACTTGAATTTCAGTGTTCATTTATTTACACATATACACACACATAACACTCATCTACTCATTGTTGAGTTAAGGGTTGAATTGTCCATCCTTGTTCTATTCTCTGTCACTATTTTTCTAACCATGCTGAACACCCTCACTGATGATGCATTGATGTGTGGCACGCAAAAAGTGCTTTCATCAAATGCACTAGATGGCAGTATTGTACCGTATTTTCCGCACTATAAGCCGCACCTAAAAACCACAAATTTTCACAAAAGCTGACAGTGCGGCTTATAACCCGGTGCGCCTTATATATGGATTTATATAAATATTTATTTTCATAAAGTTTCGGTCTCGCAACTACGGTAAACAGCCGCCATCTTTTTTCCCCGTAGAAGAGGAAGCGCTTCTTCTTCTATGGTAAGCAACCGCCAAGGTAAGCACCCGCCCCCATAGAAGAGGAAGCGCTTCTTCTTCTACTGTAAGCAACCACCCGCCCCCGTAGAAGAAGAAGCCCCCGGATATTGCGTTTCATTTCATTTGTGTGTTTACATCCGTAAAGACCACAAAATGGCTCCTACTAAGCGACACGTGTATAACGCAGAATTTAAACACAGATGGTGTCAAAAAACAAGTGAAGCACACAAATACAACACTCGCCGTCATTCCGGGTGGATTAACCAAAGAACTCCAACCGCTCGATATTGGTGTCAACAGGGCATTTAAAGCACGACTGCGAACGGCGTGGGAACAATGGATGACCGAAGGCGAACACACCTTCACTAAGACAGGGAGACAGCGCCGGACGACATACGCCAACATCTGCCAGTGGATCGTAAATGCCTGGGCGGATATTTCGGTCACAACTGTGGTTCGAGCTTTCCGGAAGGCAGGATTCACAGAACTGCTGGACGAGACGGAGCCGGCCATTTTGGATCCCGTATTCGCCCAACTTTTTAATTCGGACACCGAAGGAGAAGAATTCGAGGGATTTATGAATGAAGAATAACTTCAGAAAGTGAGCGTTATGTTTATTTTGTGTGTTGTGACATTAACGTTCGAGCAACATTATGTTGCTATTGCTCTGCACTATTTTGAATTTTACATTACCGTACATTTTGGGAGTGAACAGAGTTGTTAAAACGCTGGTTTTTAATATATTATTAAAGTTTGACTGACCTATCTGACTGTTTTTTTGACATTCCCTTTAGCGCAGTTAGATGCGGCTTATAACACGGGGCGGCTTATAGGTGGACAAAGTTTTGAAATATGCCGTTCATTGAAGGCGCGGCTTATAACCCAGGGCGGCTTATGGTGCGGAAAAAAAAAATGTCATGTACGGATGTACTTTGCGGACGCCGTCCTCTCCACACGCTGTAAGTCTTTGCTGTCGTCCAGCATTCTGTTTTTGTTTGCTTTGCAGCCAGTTCAGTTTTAGTTTCGTTTTGCATCACCATCCCTAAGCTTCTATGCCTTTTCTTAGCAGCCCTCGCCTTTTGTTTATTTTTGGTTTAAGTGTTAGATGTCATGTCTGTGTAATCATGTTTTGTTTTAGTCATGTTTTGTTTAGTTATTGGACTCTTTAGTTTCTGGCTATTCACTCTGTTGTCTTGTTTCCATGATTACCCATTAGTTTCACCTGTTCCACGTTTGGACTCATTGTGCACTCTTGTTTGTCACCATAGCAACCCATTAGTTTTCACCTGTCACGTCACGCACCTGTTTCACGTTTTGAGTCACGCACCTGTTTTCGTTAATCATGTCTGTAGTATTTAAGTTCATTGTTTTCAGTTTGTCTGTCTGGTGACATCCCACAATTATGCTCGGCACATTTGGATCCCGTATTCGCCCAACTTTTTAATTCGGACACCGAAGGAGAAGAATTCGAGGGATTTATGAATGAAGAATAACTTCAGAAAGTGAGCGTTATGTTTATTTTGTGTGTTGTGACATTAACGTTCGAGCAACATTATGTTGCTATTGCTCTGCACTATTTTGAATTTTACATTACCGTACATTTTGGGAGTGAACAGAGTTGTTAAAACGCTGGTTTTTAATATATTATTAAAGTTTGACTGACCTATCTGACTGTTTTTTTGACATTCCCTTTAGCGCAGTTAGATGCGGCTTATAACACGGGGCGGCTTATAGGTGGACAAAGTTTTGAAATATGCCGTTCATTGAAGGCGCGGCTTATAACCCAGGGCGGCTTATGGTGCGGAAAAAAAAAAATGTCATGTACGGATGTACTTTGCGGACGCCGTCCTCTCCACACGCTGTAAGTCTTTGCTGTCGTCCAGCATTCTGTTTTTGTTTGCTTTGCAGCCAGTTCAGTTTTAGTTTCGTTTTGCATCACCATCCCTAAGCTTCTATGCCTTTTCTTAGCAGCCCTCGCCTTTTGTTTATTTTTGGTTTAAGTGTTAGATGTCATGTCTGTGTAATCATGTTTTGTTTTAGTCATGTTTTGTTTAGTTATTGGACTCTTTAGTTTCTGGCTATTCACTCTGTTGTCTTGTTTCCATGATTACCCATTAGTTTCACCTGTTCCACGTTTGGACTCATTGTGCACTCTTGTTTGTCACCATAGCAACCCATTAGTTTTCACCTGTCACGTCACGCACCTGTTTCACGTTTTGAGTCACGCACCTGTTTTCGTTAATCATGTCTGTAGTATTTAAGTTCATTGTTTTCAGTTTGTCTGTCTGGTGACATCCCACAATTATGCTCGGCACATTTGGATCCCGTATTCGCCCAACTTTTTAATTCGGACACCGAAGGAGAAGAATTCGAGGGATTTATGAATGAAGAATAACTTCAGAAAGTGAGCGTTATGTTTATTTTGTGTGTTGTGACATTAACGTTCGAGCAACATTATGTTGCTATTGCTCTGCACTATTTTGAATTTTACTATGTTTGTGATTGCACATTTGCACATTACCGTACATTTTGGGAGTGAACAGAGTTGTTAAAACGCTGGTTTTTAATATATTATTAAAGTTTGACTGACCTATCTGTCATGTCTGTGTAATCATGTTTTTGTTTTAAGTCATGTTGTTGTTTAGTTTCTGTCTTTTCACTCCCTTGTCTGGTCACCATAGCAACCATTAGTTTTCACCTGTCACATCACGCACCTGTTTCACGTTTTGAGTCACGCACCTGCTTTCACTAATCATGTCCAAAGTATTTAAGTTCAGTGTTTTTCAGTTTGTCTTTCTGACGACCTCGCACCCCATATATGCTTCTGTACACCCTTATGATCCTTGCTGCTCTTTTTTCATGCCGGTTCCATGCCAAGTAAGTTTTTGTTTATCAAGCCACAGTTTATGTTTTGTTTAATTGTTCATAGTTTCCGCCACTGTGCGCGCTTTGGTTTGCTCCTTTTTTGTAGTTCTAGTGTTTCAATAAATCATGTACCTTAATTCCCGTCTCGCCCGTGCCAACTTTCCGTTGCATCCCGGAAAAGCATACTCCCAAGATCAAGTCATGACACTATCTGACTGTTTTTTTGACATTCCCTTTAGCGCAGTTAGATGCGGCTTATAACACGGGGCGGCTTATAGGTGGACAAAGTTTTGAAATATGCCGTTCATTGAAGGCGCGGCTTATAACCCAGGGCGGCTTATGGTGCGGAAAATACGGTACTGTTTAAGAGTGTCACAACATTGCTGTTTACGGCAGACGAACTGCTTTACGGTAGACAAAACGTGACTGCTGTTGTTGTGTGTTGTTGCCGCGCTGGGCGGACGTTCATGAAACTGCCTAACAAAAAACCCACATAAGAAACCAAGAACTCGCCCTCCATCATTCTACAGTCATAACATGATTGGGCAGGTACGCTGTTTATTTTGTGTGCCTGAATTTCGGGAGATTTTCGGGAGAAAATTTGTCCCGGGAGGTTTTCGGGAGAGGCGCTGAATTTCGGGAGTCTCCCGGAAAATCCAGGAGGGTTGGCAAGTATGCTCTATCCTGCACCTTGGAACTCCCATACCTTACATACTGTGTTGAAGTTTGGGGGAATACTTACCACAACACAATTCATCCTCTGATCATATTACAGAAAAGAGCAGTGCGGATCATTCACAACGTTGGTTATTTAGAACATACTCATAATCTGTTTATGCAATCAAAGTTGCTCAAATTTGATGACCTTGTTATATATAATACATTAATAATCTTATATAAAGCATTTAACAAATTATTGCCGCCTAATCTACAATGTTTTTTTATAAGACGAGTGCAGGCTCATAACTTGAGAGGCTTTGGATATTTCTCATTACCGAGAGCTCAAACCACTCGTAAACGTTTTTGTGTGTCTGTATGCGGAGTTAAACTATGGAACAAACTGGACTTACAACACAAGCGATGCCAAACTATTAATCGATTTAAACTATTATACAAACATGGGGTCTGGTTCAAATATAGAGATGAGGGTCTTTAATTTGACCTGCTGTTGTATTCTGTTTCAAAGTGTTAACATGTGCTCAATGTTTCCTTACCATTATTGCTATGTTGTCTATTACTATTATTTCTTTGTTGTCTATTACCATTGTTGGTATATTCTTTATTTCTACATTGTTGATACAAATTATTGTTACAGTGTAATAATTATTGTTACCTGTGGTAATGCCACTATGATTCAACATCTGTATTATAATCTTTGAACAAAGTAACAGTGAAACTCATGTGAATAATCACTGAATGGAGAACTGGGGGTGGGATTAAATAAATCAGTGGTTCTCAAATGGGGGTACGCGTACTTCTGGGGGTACTTGAAGGTATGCCAAGGGGTACGTGAGATTTTTTTTTAAATATTCTAAAAATAGCAACAATTAAAAAATCCTTTATAAATATAAATAAAAACCTATCTTATTTTCCAAATAGTTCAAGAAAGACCACTACAAATGAGCAGTATTTTGCACTGTTATACAATTTAATAATTCAGAAACTGATGACATAATGCTGTATTTTACTTATTTATCTCTTTTTTTCCAACCAAAAATGCTTTGCTCTGATTAGGGGGTACTTGAATTAAAAAAAAATTCACAGGGGGTACATCACTGAAAAAAGGTTGAGAACCACTGAAATAAGTTATCTTCTTCCCGCTGGACAATCATGCATTACATACTATACATTACCTTTTGCACTATATTATTTATATTATCATGTGTTGTCAACTTTGTACTTTTTTATGTCATTGCCTGAAATAAATAAATAATGGAAGAAAAAAAAAAAATGTCATGTACGGATGTACTTTGCGGACGCCGTCCTCTCCACACGCTGTAAGTCTTTGCTGTCGTCCAGCATTCTGTTTTTGTTTGCTTTGCAGCCAGTTCAGTTTTAGTTTCGTTTTGCATCACCATCCCTAAGCTTCAATGCCTTTTCTTAGCAGCCCTCGCCTTTTGTTTATTTTTGGTTTAAGTGTTAGATGTCATGTCTGTGTAATCATGTTTTGTTTTAGTCATGTTTTGTTTAGTTATTGGACTCTTTAGTTTCTGGCTATTCACTCTGTTGTCTTGTTTCCATGATTACCCATTAGTTTCACCTGTTCCACGTTTGGACTCATTGTGCACTCTTGTTTGTCACCATAGCAACCCATTAGTTTTCACCTGTCACGTCACGCACCTGTTTCACGTTTTGAGTCACGCGCCTGTTTTCGTTAATCATGTCTGTAGTATTTAAGTTCATTGTTTTCAGTTTGTCTGTCTGGTGACATCCCACAATTATGCTCGGCACATTTCTGACACTTGATTTCATGTCCATCGTTTATGCTGCTCCTTTTAGTCCATGCCAAGTAAGTTTTGTTTATTAATGCTATAGTCTTTTGGTTTCATAGTTTGTTCTCCGCCACTGTGCGCGCTTTACGTTTGTACTTTTTTTGATATATTAAATAAATCATGTATTTACATTCCCGTCTCGCCCGAGCCAACTTTCCGTTGCATTCCGGAAAAGCAAACACCCAGGACCAAGTCATGACATTAGATACCTTTTTACCTACACGCTGCCTCCGGCATATTGTGATCACGACAAACCGTGTTCCTGACATCTACAAAGCAATTAGCTACCTGCTGCCACCTACTGATATGGAAGTGTATTACACGGCTAGACAGTACAGACACTCAACAACGGCACATTTGCGGCTTATAATTACCGGTTTGCAAAAATATTTTTGACCCAATTAGGTGAAATTACATAATCTTCCACGACACACCAGATCATACTTGCCAACCCTCCCGGATTTTCCGGGAGACTCCCGAAATTCAGCGCCTCTCCCGAAAACCTCCCGGGACAAATTTTCTCCCGAAAATCTCCCGAAATTCAGGCGGAGCTGGAAGCCACGCCCCCTCCAGCTCCATGCGGACCTGAGTGACGTCAGGTGCGCAACACCACGTAAATCGTTGGCCAACCAAAAAGTAACCTCAGTACGCTATAGCCAACATTCACCAGGAGATGGCAACAGACAAACATAGATCACTATTACATTCCTCCCCTTTTAGAAATGTACAGAAGTTACTCAAAATAAATAAACAACCCAACCAAAAAATGCAGCAGCTCGATTAAAAAACTGTACTTAAGCCACATTCTTTTCTTTTTTTTTAGTACTGAACTCCTAACCCTCATTTGTAAAAAAATAACATGCTTATTATACAAACAGTATTTGTACACCTTTAACACAGATTTTTATACTGTCTTCAGAGATTCAGTTTTTTTGGTGGTACTTGAAACATTTCTGGGTACCTGCGAACGGGTGTTCAGCATGGTTAGAAAAATAGTGACAGAGAATAGAACAAGGATGGACAATTCAACCCTTAACTCAACAATGAGTAGATGAGTGTTATGTGTGTGTATATGTGTAAATAAATGAACACTGAAATTCAAGTATTTATTTTATTTATATATATATACCGTATTTTCCGCACTATAAGGCGCACCAGATTATTAGCCGCACCTTCAATGAATGGCATATTTTATAACTTTGTCCACCAATAAGCCGCCCCGGACTATAAGCCGCGCCTACGCTGCGCTAAAGGGAATGTCAAAAAAACAGTCAGATAGGTCAGTCAAACTTTAATAATATATTAAAAACCAGCGTTCTAACAACTCTGTCCCAAAATGTACGCAAATGTGCAATCACAAACATAGTAAAATTCAAAATAGTGCAGAGCAATAGCAACATAATGTTGCTCGAACGTTAATGTCACAACACACAAAATAAACATAACGCTCACTTTCTGAAGTTATTCTTCATTCATAAATCCCTCGAATTTTTCTCCTTCGGTGTCCGAATTGAAAAGTTGGGCGAATGTCGTCCGGCGCTGCCTCCCTGTCTTAGTGAAGGTGTGTTCGCCTTCGGTCATCCACTGTTCCCACGCAGTTAGCAGTCTAGCTTCGAATGCCCTGTTGACACCAATATCTAGCGGCTGGAGGTCTTTTGTCAATCCACCCGGAATGACGGCGAGTATTGAATTAAGCGCGTAAGCGTGTCTCTCAATGTGATGTTATGAGCTAGCAAATATAACAACTACACTACCCAGCATGCAACGATAGTGACGAGCATGCGCGGTAGCCCTGAGAAGCGTTGTTGTATGCTGGCAGTTAGAATGTGGTTATGAGCACGCTGTGAGTAAACGTTGAGAACTCAGTTAACACGCCTCGTCTGCATTATTTATAATTAGACAGACAACACACTTAATAGGAGCCATTTTGGGGTCTTTACATAAACACACAAATGGAAATGAAACGTCACATATCCCAGCATGCACCGCGTGCTTCTTCTTCTTCCGGGGCGGGTGGTTGCTTACAGTAGAAGAAGAAGCGCTTCCTGTTCTATGGGGGCGGGTGCTTACCTTGGCGGTTGCTTGCGTAGAAGAAGAAGCGCTTCCTGTTCTACCGGGAAAAAAGATGGCGGCTGTTTACCGAAGTTGCGAGATCGAAACTTTATGAAAATGAATCGTAATATTAATCCATATATAAAGCGCACCGGGTTAAAAGCCGCACTGTCAGCTTTTGAGTAAATTTGTGGTTTTTAGGTGCGGCTAATGGTGCGGAAAATACGGTATATATATATATATATATATATATATGTATATATATATATATATATATATATATATATATATATATATATATATATATATATATATATATATATATATATATATAGCTAGAATTCACTGAAAGTCAAATATTTATATATATATATATATATATATATATATATATATGAAATACTTGACTTGGTGAATTCTAGCTGTAAATATACTCCTCCCCTCTTAGCCCCGCCCCAACCATGCCCCCGCCCCACCCTGACCACGCCCCCCCCCCCCACCCCCCACCCCCAACCTCCCGAAATCGGAGGTCTCAAGGTTGGCAAGTATGCACCAGATTGTATCTCACAGTGGTTGAAAAACATTGTTTTAAGAGACAAGCATGCCCTGATCTAATGTTAAGGCTAAACACAGACAGGTTTAAAAAACAATTCCCTATCAGAGTCCCTATTTTACCTTTTGTTTGGTTTGTTTGCTGTTTAGAGTACATAAAGAGTGATGGTTACTTTTGAATGACTTTCTTCACTTTCCTAATTGGAAATAGATGGCAAAGCATTATCTTAATAAAACATTTCTGTTGTGACGGACGTGAAGGGGGGGCAGTTTGAGTGGCTTGCAGGTGGAGGCAGAAGACAATTAGCTTTAGTGTGTGAACAAGTACTTGTTTATTGACTCTGGGGTGTGTGTGTGTTTTCTTTTTTTGCGTGTGTGTGTGGGGGGGGGGGACTTTATTAACCTGCCCAAGCCTTGAATGGCAGACACCTGCTGTTGGCACTTAGGCTGTCATTACTGCTGTAGAGAGCTGCAGGGAGGGCCCTCGCCATGCCCGCCGCTGCCTGCTGTTCCATTGTCCGCCACCCTTCATCCAACAATCGAGTGCCACAGCGTTTACAATGAGATTGCTTCTTGTTGGCTATGGTTGCTAAGATGAGCGACCTCAAAACCCCAGCGCCCCCCCCCCGCTCGTCAGCAATCAAATGATATCCCGCAAAACCAACTGACTCCGGTCGAGTGCCTTTTGTCCGTCAATTTAAACAAGGTGCTGCCCTTGATTGGCTTTTTTTTGTGCGAGTGAAAAATCAAACTCCCGCCCGGACAAAGAAGCGCCGTTCTCGGCGGATAAGGAGCACAGATGGGGAGGCATTGTCCGCTTTTAAGCGAGTCCGGTTGGATGCCGCAGATAAGAGCAGCCCTCCCGATTTGACTCGCTTCCCTGTCAACCAAGAATTTTGCGCTCGCTACACTTCCTGTCAGTTGCAGATGGTCAACTGTGGGAAGCTTGAGGATTATCCCAATTAACTGCAATTTTAGTGGCCATTTGAAAGAAAGCCAGGGATACTTACAGCTTACGTAAGATGTAAGACCTTGTAATTGTCAAGTCCAGCAATAGAAGAGATGCGGCTATGAACAGTAGGTTGTGAGTATAGCGCAGGGGTCGGCAACCTTTACCACTCAAAGAGCCATTTTGACCCGTTTCACAAATCAAATCAAATCAAATCAACTTTATTTATAGAGCACATTTAAAATTTACCACAGGGGTAGCCAAAGTGCTGTACAATGAGCAGGTTAAAAGATAAAACGAGTACCGAGCAAACACAACACAACACAAACAGAACACGATAAAAAATAAATAATTAAAATAGAAAAACATAAAAACATAAAAACAGGATCACAGCAGGTGTATTATGGGGCGCCATTGCAGGATGGATATCACTCAGTGTTAAAAGCCATGGAATAAAAGTATGTTTTTAAGAGAGATTTAAAAACGGGAAGAGAGGAGGCTTGTCTAACACTCAGGGGTAGGTCGTTCCAGAGCTTGGGAGCAGCAACGGCGAAAGCTCTGTCACCTCTAAGCTTCAGCCTTGTGTCAGGGACCGTCAACAGCAGCTGATCGGCTGATCTTAAGGATCGGGTGGGGCAGTAAGGCTGAAAGAAAACAATGGGAGCCACAAAACTCTTTTAAAATTTAAAATGAAATAACACTGCATAGAATGTTTTTTTTTTGTAAAAAACCCTGCCCCCCCCACACATCAACGCCGGCCACCTCAACCGACGCACGGAGGGGGGCGGGGGGGGTTTTGGTGGTAGCGGGGGTGTATAATGTAGCCCGGAAGAGTTAGTGCTGCATGGGATTCTGGGTATTTGTTCTGTTGTGTTTATGTTGTGTTACGGTGCGGATGTTCTCCCGAAATGTGTTTGTCATTCTTGTTTGGTGTGGATTCACAGTGTGGCGCATATTTGTAGCAGTGTTAAAGTTGTTTATACGACCGCCCTCAGTGTGACCTGTATGGCTGTTGCCCAAGTATGCTTGCAGTCACTTACGTGTGTAAGCGAAGGCCGCATACAACATGTGACTGGGCTGGCACGTAGACAGTATGATGAAGAAGCAGACGCGACGACAGGTTGTAGAGGACGCTAATAAAGGCAGTGCCATCACCGCACGCCCTCAATATTGTTGTCCGGGTGAAAATCGGAGAACATTTGCCCCGGGAGATTTCCGGGAGAGGCACTGAAATCAATCAATCAATCAATCAATCTTTATTTATATAGCCCTAAATCACAAGTGTCTCAAAGGGCTGCACAAGCCACAACGACATCCTCGGTACAAAGCCCACATACGGGCAAGGAAAAACTCACCCCAGTGGGACGTCGATGTGAATGACTATGAGAAACCTTGGAGAGGACCGCATATGTGGGTAACCCCCCCCCCTCTAGGGGAGACCGAAAGCAATGGATGTCGAGTGGGTCTGACATAATATTGTGAGAGTCCAGTCCATAGTGGATCCAACATAATAGTAAGAGTCCAGTCCATAGTGGGGCCAGCAGGACACCATCCCGAGCGGAGACGGGTCAGCAGCGCAGAGATGTTCCCTGCCGATGCACAGGCGAGCGGTCCACCCCGGGTCCCGACTCTGGACAGCCAGCACTTCATCCATGGCCACCGGACCTGTCTCCCCCCCCCACCCCCCCCCCCCCACCCTCAAGGAAAAGGGGAGCAGAGGAGAAAAGAAAAGAAACGGCAGATCAACTGGTCTAACAGGGAGGCTATTTAAAGGCTAGAGTATACAAATGAGTTTTAAGATGGGACTTAAATGCTTCTACTGAGGTAGCATCTCTAATTGTTACCGGGAGGGCATTCCATAGTACTGGAGCCCGAATAGAAAACGCTCTATAGCCCGCAGACTTTTTTTGGGCCGGGAAAATCGGGAGGGTCGGCAAGTATGCAGCTGAGCCGCATCAGAGCGGTCAAAGAGCCGCATGCGGCTCCGGAGCCGCGGGTTGCAGACCCCTGGTATAGCGTATGCAGTAAGGATGGGCATGTCTGGTCTCTACTCCATATGAATGATTGAAATTGATTGAAACTTTTATTAGTAGATTGCACAGTACAGTACTTATTCCGTACAATTGACCACTAAATGGTAACACCCCAATAAGTTTTTCAACTTGTTTAAGTCGGGGTCCACGTTAATCAATTCCTGGTACAAATATATACTATCAGCATAATACAGTCATCACACAAGTTAATCATCAGAGTATATACATTGAATTATTTACATTATTTACAATCCGGGGGGTGGGATGTGGAGGGGGTTGGGGGGGGGGGGGGGGGGTTAGGTTTGGTTGATATCAGCACTTCAGTCATCAACAATTTTATCATCTGAGAAATGGACATAGTAACCGTGTAGGTCTCACTTCGTAGGATATGTACAGCGAGCAGTGAACATAGTGAGTTCAGAAAGCATAAGAACAAGTACAAACCCCGTTTCCATATGAGTTGGGAAATTGTGTTAGATGTAAATATAAACGGAATACAATGATTTGCAAATCATTTTCAACCCATATTCAATTGAATGCACTACAAAGACAACATATTTGATGTTCAAACTCATAAATTTTTTTTTTTTTTTTGCAAATAATAATTAACTTAGAATTTCATGGCTGCAACACGTGCCAAAGTAGTTGGGAAAGGGCATGTTCACTACTGTGTTACATGGCCTTTCCTTTTAACAACACTCAGTCAACGTTTGGGAACTGAGGAGACACATTTTTGAAGCTTCTCAGGTGGAATTCTTTCCCATTCTTGCTTGATGTACAGCTTAAGTTGTTCAACAGTCCGGGGGTCTCCGTTGTGGTATTTTAGGCTTCATAATGCGCCACACATTTTCAATGGGAGACAGGTCTGGACTACAGGCAGGCCAGTCTAGTACCCGCACTCTTTTACTATGAAGCCACGTTGATGTAACACGTGGCTTGGCATTGTCTTGCTGAAATAAGCAGGGGCGTCCATGGTAACGTTGCTTGGATGGCAACATATATTGTTCCAAAACCTGTATGTACCTTTCAGCATTAATGGCGCCTTCACAGATGTGTAAGTTACCCATGTCTTGGGCACTAATACACCCCCATACCATCACAGATGCTGGCTTTTCAACTTTGCGCCTATAACAGTCCGGATGGTTCTTTTCCTCTTTGGTCCGAAGGACACAACGTCCACAGTTTCCAAAAACAATTTGAAATGTGGACTCATCAGACCACAGAACACTTTTCCACTTTGTATCAGTCCATCTTAGATGAGCTCAGGCCCAGCGAAGCCGACGGCGTTTCTGGGTGTTGTTGATAAACGGTTTTTGCCTTGCATAGGAGAGTTTTAACTTGCACTTACAGATGTAGCGACCAACTGTAGTTACTGACAGTGGGTTTCTGAAGTGTTCCTGAGCCCATGTGGTGATATCCTTTACACACTTGTGTCGCTTGTTGATGCAGTACAGCCTGAGGGATCGAAGGCCACGGGCTTAGTTGCTTACGTGCAGTGATTTCTCCAGATTCTCTGAACCCGTTGATGATATTACGGACCGTAGATGGTGAAATCCCTAAATTCCTTGCAATAGCTGGTTGAGAAAGGTTTTTCTTAAACTGTTCAACAATTTGCTCACGCATTTGTTGACAAAATGGTTACCCTCGCCCCATCCTTGTTGGTGAATGACTGAGCATTTCATGGAATCTACTTTTATACCCAATCATGGCACCCACCTGTTCCCGAATTGCCTGTTCACCTGTGGGATGTTCCAAATAAGTGTTTGATGAGCATTCCTCAACTTTATCAGTATTTATTGCCACCTTTCCCAACTTCTTTGTCACGTGTTGCTGGCATCAAATTCTAAAGTTAATGATTATTTACAAAAAAAAAATGTTTATCAGTTTGAACATCAAATATGTTGTCTTTGTAGCATATTCAACTGAATATGGGTTGAAAATGATTTGCAAATCATTGTATTCTGTTTATATTTACATCTAACACAATTTCCCAACTCATATGGAAACGGGGTTTGTATATACATTTGATTATTTACATTTGATTATTTACAATCAGGGGAGGTGGGATGTGGTGGGGGGGATTGGGTTAGGCTAGGGTTGTAGTTGACTGGAGGTGTTCTTTTAGTGCGGTTTTGAAGGAGGATAGAGATGCACTTTCTTTTACACCTGTTGGGAGTGCATTCCATATTGATGTGGCATAGAAAGAGAATGAGTTAAGACCTTTGTTAGATCGGAATCTGGGTTTAACGTGGTTTGTGGAGCTCCCCCTGGTGTTGTGGTTATGGCGGTCATTTACGTTAAGGAAGTAGTTTGACATGTACTCCGGTATCAGGGAGGTGTAGCGAATTTTATAGACTAGGCTCAGTGCAAGTTGTTTTACTCTGTCCTCCACCCTGAGCCAGCCCACTTTGAAAAAGTGGGTAGGACTGAGGTGTGATCTGGGGTGGCGGGCTAAAAGTAACCTGACTAGCTTGTTCTGGGATGTTTGGAGTCTAGATTTGAGGGTTTTGGAGGTGCTGGGGTACCAGGAGGTGCATCTGGAGGGGATATTGTCAAGGCCAGTGGCCTTGTTTAGGTGGAGCGCGCTCAATTTTTTGAGCACCTCGTCAGCTGAGACCATTTCTAATTTGAAATTGTTTTTGAATACACACCTCGATTCACAAGCAACCGTCCGATACATTTTAGATATCAATTGACGTACATCCTGATGCATCACGATTCATGTATGCCAAGTTGACGTTGATCCCATGTTGCTGTTTCAAATTACTCATAAAGATAGTTGTGCTTCCTTTTATTTGACAGCAGCGTTGCACATTTTCTATCAAGATAGAAGTGTGTGCGATGCATCATTCACAAGGAATCAATGGGTGTTCCAGATTTAGCTAATCACTCATTTCCATCTGTAGTCCTTATAACATACAACAGACATAGTAGAAAACCAATAACACAACCACCAAAACATTGAAAAGGCGACCTATAAAGCTGCCTCTACTCATATAGAAAAGAGTACAATATAAAACAGCAACATATTAAAAAAGCATACAACCCTAACATACACTATATTGCCAAAAGTATTTGTCCACCTGCCTTTACTCACATATGAACTTGAAGTGCCATCCCATGGAATTGTCCAAAATGTTTTGGTATCCTGGAGCATTCAAAGTTCCTTTCACTGGGACTAAGGGGCCAAGCCCAACTCCGTAAAAACAACCCCACACCATAATTCCTCCTCCAGCAAATTTCACTCTCGGCACAATGCAGTCGGAAATGTAGCGTTCACCTGGCAACCTCCAAACCCAGACTAGTCCATCAGATTGCCAGATGGAAAAGCGTGACTCATCAGTCCAGAGAAGGCGTCTCCACTGCTCTAGAGTCCAGTGGCGACGTGCTTTACACCACTGCATCCCACGCTTTGCATTGGAATTGGTGATGTATGGCTTAGATGCTGCTGTTCGGCCATGGAAACCCATTCCATGAAGCTCTCTGCGTACTGTACTGTACGTGGACTAATTGGAAGGTCACATGAAGTTTGGAGCTCTGTAGCAACTGACTGTGCAGAAAGTCTTTGTACTATGCGCTTTAGCATCCGCTGACCCCTCTCTGTCAGTTTACGTGGCCTATAACAAATACCGTATTTTCCGCACTATAAGGCGCACCGGATTATTAGCCGCACCTTCAATGAATGGCATATTTCATAACTTTGTCCACCAATAAGCCGCCCCGGACTATAAGCCGCGCCTACGCTGCGCTAAAGGGAATGTCAAAAAAACAGTCAGATAGGTCAGTCAAACTTTAATAATATATTAAAAACCAGCGTTCTAACAACTCTGTTCACTCCCAAAATGTACGCAAATGTGCAATCACAAACATAGTAAAATTCAAAATAGTGCAGAGCAATAGCAACATAATGTTGCTCGAACGTTAATGTCACAACACACAAAATAAACATAGCGCTCACTTTCTGAAGTTATTCTTCATTCGTAAATCCTTCGTCTTCGGTGTCCAAAGTGAAAAGTTGGGCAAATTTACGATCCACTGGCAGATGTTGGCGTCGTCTGGCGCTGTCTGCCTGTCTTAGTGAAGGTGTGTTCGCCTTCTGTCATCCACTGTTCCCACGCAGTTAGCAGTCTAGCTTCGAATGCCCTGTTGACACCAATATCTAGCGGCTGGAGGTCTTTTGTCAATCCACCCGGAATGACGGCGAGTATTGAATTAAGCGCGTAAGCGTGTCTCTCAATGTGCTGTTATGAGCTAGCAAATATAACAACTACACTACCCAGCATGCAACGATAGTTACGAGCATGCGCGGTAGCCCTGAGAAGCGTTGTATGCTGGCAGTTAGAATGTGGTTATGAGCACGCTGTGAGTAAACGTTGAGAACTCAGTTAACACGCCTCGTCTGCATTATTTATAATTAGACAGACAACACACTTAATAGGAGCCATTTTGGGGTCTTTACATAAACACACAAATGGAAATGAAACGTCACATATCCCAGCATGCACCGCGCGCTTCTTCTACGGGGAAAAAAGATGGCGGCTGTTTACCGTAGTTGCGAGACCTAAACTTTATGAAAATGAATCTTAATATTTATCCATATATAAAGCGCACCGGGTTATAAGGCGCACTGTCAGCTTTTGAGAAAATTTGTGGTTTTTAGGTGCGCCTTATAGTGCGGAAAATACGGTAAACACTCTGCAGGACTGCTTTTAGCTGAGTTTATATCAGATATTTTAAATGCAAGCACATATAATCCAATGCTTTTTTTTGTTGTTGCTGATATCGGATTGGTATAAGATGTCAAAAACCGAGGGGACACCCCTAGTACTGTCTGTCTGTTAGTTCTTCAGCTTCACTTAAAACACAGTCATTTTTGTACGCCGCATAAAATATACCGTCTCAGTTATCGTACGGCCAAACATTGCATGCGGAAAACTAGTCCGTACTCATGGGATTTTTTTTGTTTGGGCACTCAATTCCGTAGAAACACTACAAACAAATTAGTTTGTTATGCAGAATGTTTGGCCGTACCTAAATGAGACAATATACGAAAACCAAGTATGTACCTTTCAGCATTAATGGTGCCTTCACAGATGTGTAAGTTACCCATGCCTTGGGCACTAATACACCCCCATACCATCACAGATGCTGGCTTTTGAACTTGAGCTCGGGCCCAGAGAAGCCGGCGGCGTTTCTGGGTGTTGTTGATAAATGACTTTCGCTTTGCATATAGTAGTGTTTTAACTTGCACTTTTACAGATGTAGCGACGAACTGTAGTTACTGACAGTGGTTTCCTGAAGATTCAAGATTGTTTATTGTCATATGCACAGTTAAACAGACAGTTTGCCGTACAATGAAAATCTTACTTTGCTAGTCCACCCTTCAACAAGTTACACGGTACTTAGCTAAAATAAAAATAAAAAATTTACAGCTTAGCAGTTTAAAATTAGTTCAAGAGGTTCATTAAGCCTGCTAATGTGTATTTATAAGTGGTTGATTTATATAGGCTAGTAAGGTAAAGTGTTGTACCTGACCGAAACTTGTCAGGTACAAAACGTTGCCTTACTAGCCTATATAAATCAATCACTTATAAAAGTTTAAAATAAGGTGTATAAAAAAAAAAGTGTTCCTGAGCCCATTTGGTGATATCCTTTACACACTATCTCGCTTGAGGAATCGAAGGTCCGTAATATCATTGCTTACGTGCAGTGATTTCTCAAGATTCTCTGAACTTTTTGATGATGTTATGGACCGCAGATGGTGAAATCCCTAAATTCCTTGCAATAGCTCCTTGAGAAATGTTGTTCTTAAACTGTTCGACAATTTGCTCACGCATTTGTTCACAAAGTGGCGACCCTCGCCCCATCCTTGTTTGTGAATGACTGAGCATCTCACGAAAGCTGCTTTTATACCCAATCATGGCACCCACCTGTCCCCAATTAGCCTGTTCACCTGTGGGATGTTCCAAATAAGTGTTTGATGAGCATTCCTCAACTTTCTCAGTTTTTTTTGCCACTGGTGCCAGCTTTTTTGAAACATGTTGCAGGCATCAAATCCCAAATGAGCTAATATTTGCAAAAAATAACAAAGTTTTCCAGTTTGAACGTTAAATATCTTGTATTTGCAGTCTATTCAATAGAATATAAGTTGAAAAGGATTTGCAAATCATTGTATTCTGTTTTTATTTACGATTTTATACAACGTGCAAACTTCACTGGTTTTGGGGTTTGTAAATTGTTTCATATACAGGTAAAAGCCAGTAAATTAGAATATTTAGAAAAACTTGATTTATTTCAGTAATTGCATTCAAAAGGTGTAACTTGTACATTATATTTATTCATTGCACACAGACTGATGCATTCAAATGTTTATTTCATTTAATTTTGATGATTTGAAGTGGCAACAAATGAAAATCCAAAATTCCGTGTGTCACAAAATTAGAATATTACTTAAGGCTAATACAAAAAAGGGATTTTTAGAAATGTTGGCCAACTGAAAAGTATGAAAATGAAAAATATGAGCATGTACAATACTCAATACTTGGTTGGAGCTCCTTTTGCCTCAATTACTGCGTTAATGCGGCGTGGCATGGAGTCGATGAGTTTCTGGCACTGCTCAGGTGTTATGAGAGCCCAGGTTGCTCTGATAGTGGCCTTCAACTCTTCTGCGTTTTTGGGTCTGGCATTCTGCATCTTCCTTTTCACAATACCCCACAGATTTTCTATGGGGCTAAGGTCAAGGGAGTTGGCGGGCCAATTTAGAACAGAAATACCATGGTCCGTAAACCAGGCACGGGTAGATTTTGCGCTGTGTGCAGGCGCCAAGTCCTGTTGGAACTTGAAATCTCCATCTCCATAGAGCAGGTCAGCAGCAGGAAGCATGAAGTGCTCTAAAACTTGCTGGTAGACGGCTGCGTTGACCCTGGATCTCAGGAAACAGAGTGGACCGACACCAGCAGATGACATGGCACCCCAAACCATCACCCAACCATGCAAATTTTGCATTTCCTTTGGAAATCGAGGTCCCAGAGTCTGGAGGAAGACAGGAGAGGCACAGGATCCACGTTGCCTGAAGTCTAGTGTAAAGTTTCCACCATCAGTGATGGTTTGGGGTGCCATGTCATCTGCTGGTGTCGGTCCACTCTGTTTCCTGAGATCCAGGGTCAACGCAGCCGTCTACCAGCAAGTTTTAGAGCACTTCATGCTTCCTGCTGCTGACCTGCTCTATGGAGATGGAGATTTCAAGTTCCAACAGGACTTGGCGCCTGCACACAGCGCAAAATCTACCCGTGCCTGGTTTACGGACCATGGTATTTCTGTTCTAAATTGGCCCGCCAACTCCCCTGACCTTAGCCCCATAGAAAATCTGTGGGGTATTGTGAAAAGGAAGATGCAGAATGCCAGACCCAAAAACGCAGAAGAGTTGAAGGCCACTATCAGAGCAACCTGGGCTCTCATAACACCTGAGCAGTGCCAGAAACTCATCGACTCCATGCCACGCCGCATTAACGCAGTAATTGAGGCAAAAGGAGCTCCAACCAAGTATTGAGTATTGTACATGCTCATATTTTTCATTTTCATACTTTTCAGTTGGCCAACATTTCTAAAAAATCCCTTTTTTGTATTAGCCTTAAGTAATATTCTAATTTTGTGACACACGGAATTTTGGATTTTCATTTGTTGCCACTTCAAATCATCAAAATTAAATGAAATAAACATTTGAATGCATCAGTCTGTGTGCAATGAATAAATATAATGTACAAGTTACACCTTTTGAATGCAATTACTGAAATAAATCAAGTTTTTCAAAATATTCTAATTTACTGGCTTTTACCTGTATATTCCTAGCACCGATATTTTTTCAAGGTTTTTTCCCCACTCTTAAGGTCGTCCTGCCCGATATAGTGAGTGGCATCAAGTGTTAGTGTCCGTGAGGAGATGACGGGGGATAGATGAGTCCTCCTACTGAGTGACACATCCTCTAAAGTGCACAGTGTCAATGGCAGACTTTCAGCAGAGCAGATAAAGGAGCCGGCTTCCTATCATCCTTCCTGGGCTCGCGGCGCACTGATAGTAGCCGCCATTACGAGGACTAAAAGGGCTATCTGTTCAATAGGGATCAGAGGGTGCTGGGAGAATTTGGAAACTAACGTCTCTTCATGCAAGGATCTATTTATTTGTTCTCCTTGAGGAAATGAGGTAACTCAAACCCGTAGCGGTTTACAAGCAAACATCCGCAAATATACAAGATCTGCACTTTTTAAACCTACGAGGCCCCCAGGCTAGCGTAATGTTGTTGTGTAAAAATAATGCCATGGAATTGGTGCTTATTTTAATTTATTTTTTATTAAATCTACATAAAAAACACAAGATACACTTACAATTAGTTCACCAACCCTCCCTCCCACATTTACACAAAAGGGTTGTTTCTTTCTGTTATTCAATTTCTGGTTCCTACAATATAGAACAATACAGTCTGCAAGGGATACAGTCCTTGAAGCACACATGATTGTGGGTGCTGCTGGTCCACTAACATTTTCATTAAATGCCTACTGAAATGTGATTTTCTTATTTAAACTGGGATAGCAGGTCCATTCTATGTGTCATACTTGATCATTTCGGGATATTGCCATATTTTTGCTGAAAGGATTTAGTAGAGAACATCGACGATAAAGTTTGCAACTTTTGGTCGCTGATAAAAAAGCCTTGCCTGTACCGGAAGTAGCGGACGATATGCGCGTGACGTCACAGGTTGTGGAGCTCCTCACATCTGCACATTGTTTACAATCATGGCCACCAGCAGCGAGAGCTAATTCGGACCGAGAAAGCGACGATTTCCCCATTAATTTGAGCGAGGATGAAAGATTCGTGGATGAGGAAAGTGAGAGTGAAGAACTAGAGGGCAGTGGGAGCAATTCTGATAGGGAAGATGCTGTGAGAGGCGGGTGGGACCTGATATTCAGCTGGGAATGACTAAAACAGTAAATAAACACAAGACATATACAGGTAAAAGCCAGTAAATTAGAATATTTTGAAAAACTTGATTTATTTCAGTAATTGCATTCAAAAGGTGTAACTTGTACATTATATTTATTCATTGCACACAGACTGATGCATTCAAATGTTTATTTCATTTAATTTTGATGATTTGAAGTGGCAACAAATGAAAATCCAAAATTCCGTGTGTCACAAAATTAGAATATTACTTAAGGCTAATACAAAAAAGGGATTTTTAGAAATGTGGGCCAACTGAAAAGTATGAAAATGAAAAATATGAGCATGTACAATACTCAATACTTGGTTGGAGCTCCTTTTGCCTCAATTACTGCGTTAATGCGGCGTGGCATGGAGTCGATGAGTTTCTGGCACTGCTCAGGTGTTATGAGAGCCCAGGTTGCTCTGATAGTGGCCCTCAACTCTTCTGCGTTTTTGGGTCTGGCATTCTGTATCTTCCTTTTCACAATACCCCACAGATTTTCTATGGGGCTAAGGTCAGGGGAGTTGGCGGGCCAATTTAGAACAGAAATACCATGGTCCGTAAACCAGGCACGGGTAGATTTTGCGCTGTGTGCAGGCGCCAAGTCCTGTTGGAACTTGAAATCTCCATCTCCATAGAGCAGGTCAGCAGCAGGAAGCATGAAGTGCTCTAAAACTTGCTGGTAGACGGCTGCGTTGACCCTGGATCTCAGGAAACAGAGTGGACCGACACCAGCAGATGACATGGCACCCCAAACCATCACCCAACCATGCAAATTTTGCATTTCCTTTGGAAATCGAGGTCCCAGAGTCTGGAGGAAGACAGGAGAGGCACAGGATCCACATTGCCTGAAGTCTAGTGTAAAGTTTCCACCATCAGTGATGGTTTGGGGTGCCATGTCATCTGCTGGTGTCGGTCCACTCTGTTTCCTGAGATCCAGGGTCAACGCAACCGTCTACCAGCAAGTTTTAGAGCACTTCATGCTTCCTGCTGCTGACCTGCTCTATGGAGATGGAGATTTCCAAGTTCCAACAGGACTTGGCGCCTGCACACAGCGCAAAATCTACCCGTGCCTGGTTTACGGACCATGGTATTTCTGTTCTAAATTGGCCCGCCAACTCCCCTGACCTTAGCCCCATAGAAAATCTGTGGGGTATTGTGAAAAGGAAGATGCAGAATGCCAGACCCAAAAACGCAGAAGAGTTGAAGGCCACTATCAGAGCAACCTGGGCTCTCATAACACCTGAGCAGTGCCAGAAACTCATCGACTCCATGCCACGCCGCATTAACGCAGTAATTGAGGCAAAAGGAGCTCCAACCAAGTATTGAGTATTGTACATGCTCATATTTTTCATTTTCATACTTTTCAGTTGGCCAACATTTCTAAAAATCCCTTTTTTGTATTAGCCTTAAGTAATATTCTAATTTTGTGACACACGGAATTTTGGATTTTCATTTGTTGCCACTTCAAATCATCAAAATTAAATGAAATAAACATTTGAATGCATCAGTCTGTGTGCAATGAATAAATATAATGTACAAGTTACACCTTTTGAATGCAATTACTGAAATAAATCAAGTTTTTCAAAATATTCTAATTTACTGGCTTTTACCTGTATATACTCTATTAGCCACAACACAACCAGGCTTATATTTAATATGCCACAAATTAATCCCGCATAACAAACACCACCCCCCTCCCGTCTATATAACCCGCCAATACAACTCAAACACCTGCACAACACACTCAATCCCACAGCCCAAAGTACCGTTCACCTCCCCAAAGTTCATACAGCACATATATTTCCCCAAAGTTACGTACGTGACATGCACATAGCGGCACGCACGTACGGGCAAGCGATCAAATGTTTGGAAGCCGCAGCCGCATGCGTACTCACGGTACCGCGTCTGCGCATCCAACTCAAAGTCCTCCTGGTAAGAGTCTCTGTTGTCCCAGTTCTCCACAGGCCAATGGTAAAGCTTGACTGTCATCTTCCGGGAATGTAAACAATGAAACACCGGCTGTGTTATCCGGCACAACAGTCAGGGGGTGCTTTCTACGGCGGGGGTGCGTTACCCGGCACAACACCTGCCGCAATACACCGCTTCCCACCTACAGCTTTCTTCTTTGCTGTCTCCATTGTTCATTGAACAAATTGCAAAAGATTCACCAACACAGATGTCCAGAATACTGTGGAATTGTGCGATGAAAACAGACGACTTAATAGCTGGCCACCATGCTGTCCCAAAATGTCCTCTACAATCCGTGACGTCACGCGCAGGCGTCATCATACCGAGACGTTTTCAGCAGGATATTTCGCGCAAAATTTAAAATTGCACTTTAGTAAGCTAACCCGGCCGTATTGGCATGTGTTGCAATGTTAAGATTTCATCATTGATATATAAACTATCAGACTGCGTGGTCGGAAGTAGTGGGTTTCAGTAGGCCTTTAATTACTATTTTTTATGTAATTGTTTTTATATTCTTTTATTTTCTTTTTATTCAAGAAAATGTTTTTATTTATTTATCTTATTTATTTATTTTTATTTTTTTTTAAAAGGACCTTATCTTCACCAGACCAGGTTGTCAATGAAATGAGATTGTTTAAAGGGTTCTTAAAACCAGGTCCAGTCCAGATTATGTCCAGTAACACACACCTTCATTTATTTACACAGAAAATTAGGGAACACAACAGATTGCATATAACGTATTTTTCGGAGTATAAGTCGCTCCAGAGTATAAGTCGCACCGGCCAAAAATGCATAATAAAGAAGGAAAAAAACATATATAAGTCGCACTGGAGTATAAGTCTCATTTTTGGGGGAAATTTATTTGATAAAAACCAACACCAAGAATAGACATTTGAAAGGCAAATTAAAATAAATAAAGAATAGTGAACAACAGGCTGAATAAGTGTACGTTATATGAGGCATAAATAACCAACTGGTATGTTAACGTAACATATTATGGTAAGAGTCATTCAAATAACTATAACATATAGAACATGCTATACGTTTACCAAACAATCTGTCACTCCTAATCGCTAAATCCCATGAAATCTTATACGTCTAGTCTCTTACGTGAATGAGCTAAATAATATTATTTGATATTTTACGGTAATGTGTTAATAATTGCACACATAAGTCGCTCCTGAGTATAAGTCGCACCCCCGGCCAAACTATGAAAAAAACTGCGACTTATAGTCCGAAAAATACGGTAATCTGTAAACAAAATTACATTTTCAAAATAAGCCTTTGAGGACCTCCCATCTTTTTTTAATGTTTTTTGGCATCATTATCGTTTTTAACCATATAACTTTCCTAAGTTAAAAAATACTGAATACATGTTTCAAAGAAAGTAATATTAAGTGAATATCTGTTTGTGGCCTTAAAAATAAACCTTTTACCGAGTACTATAATTAAATTGACTAAATCATGATGGTCAATGAACTCTCCTAAAATAACAGAAACCACATCAAGCTTCATAAACAAACCAATCTTTAAACACATTTTTTCAACTTCCACCCAAAACGAAGACACAATATGACAATACCAAAACAAATGCAGGGTGGATTCAGAATCCTGCACTGCAAAAAGTCAGTGTTCAAAAACAAAAAACAAAAATGCAAAAATGAGGGGTATTTTATTTGAACTACCGTATTTTCCGCACTATAAGGCGCACCGGATTATTAGCCGCACCTTCAATGAATTACATATTTCATAACTTTGTCCACCAATAAGCCGCCCCGGATTATAAGCCGCGCCTACGCTGCGCTAAAGGGAATGTCAAAAAAACAGTCAGATAGTTCAGTCAAACTTTAATAATATATTGAAAACCAGCGTTCTAACAACTCTGTCCCAAAATGTACGCAAATGTGCAATCACAAACATAGTAAAATTCAAAATGGTGTAGAGCAATAGCAACATAATGTTGCTCGAACGTTAATGTCACAACACACAAAATAAACATAGCGCTCACCTTCTGAAGTTATTCTTCATTCGTAAATCCTTCGAATTCTTCGTCTTCGGTGTCCGAATTGAAAAGTTGCGCAAGCGTGGGATCCAAAATGGCCGGTTCCGTCTCGTCGAAGTCATCGGAGTCAGTGTCGCTGTTGTTGTCCAGTAGTTCTGTGAATCCTGCCTTCCGGAAAGCTCGGACCACAGTTGTGACCGAAATATCTGCCCAGGCATTTACGATCCACTGGCAAATGTTGGCGTATGTCGTCCGGCGCTGTCTGCCCGTCTTAGTGAAGGTGTGTTCGCCTTCGGAGCTGTGTGAAAAAAGCCACCCGGCCTCTTCGCGTAAACTTCCCTTAACCACTCGCTCATCTTTTCTTCATCCATCCATCCCTTCGAGTTAGCTTTTATGATGACGCCGGCTGGAAAGGTCTCTTTTGGCAAGGTCTTCCTTTTGAATATCACCATGGGTGGAAGTTAGCATGGCAAGCTAGAACCACAGTGAAGGATGACTTCTCATTCCCTGTGGTGCGAATATTCACCGTACGTGCTCCCGTTCCACAGTGCGGTTCACAGGAATATCAGTTGCTGTGAAATACGGTAGTAATCCGTGTGCGGATGGAGAGATTGCGTCTTTTTATGAACCGGATCCTTGTGGCTTAGTAGGAGCCATTTTGTGGTCTTTACAGATGTAAACAGGAAATGAAACGTACGGTGATATCCGCGCGTTTTTTCTTCTTCTTCCGGGGGCGGGTGGTTGCTTACAGTAGAAGAAGAAGCGCTTCCTGTTCTATGGGGGCGGGTGCTTTCCTTGGCGGTTGCTTGCGTAGAAGAAGAAGCGCTTCCTGTTCTACCGGGAAAAAAGATGGCGGCTGTTTACCGAAGTTGCGAGATCGAAACTTTATGAAAATGAATCGTAATAAAGCGCACCGGGTTATAAGGCGCACTGTCAGCTTTTGAGAAAATGTGTGGTTTTTAGGTGCGCCTTATAGTGCGGAAAATACGGTAAGCAAAATTATCTGCCAATAGAACAAGAAAACTTGGCTTGTCAAGACTTTCCAAAACAAGTAAAATTAGCTAACCTAAATGAACCCAAAAATACCTTAAAATAAATATATTCTCACTAATAACAACTGTACTACTATATGAGTACCTATTTTCTATTGTTTCATTGAAAATAAAACAGCAAAGTCCATTTGGCTGTCATCTGTTTTAATTATGAGACACAATTGTGTCAAAGTCATGATTTTTTTTTTCATGCTTGAAATAAGAAATTATTACTTTAAAAAAGCAGTTTTATACAAACCCCGTTTCCATATGAGTTGGGAAATTGTGTTGGATGTAAATATAAACGGAATACAATGATTTGCAAATCCTTTTCAACCCATATTCAATTGAATGCACTACAAAGACAACATATTTGATGTTCAAACTGATAAACATTTTTTTTTTTGCAAATAATCATTAACTTTCGAATTTGATGCCAGCAACACGTGACAAAGAAGTTGGGAAAGGTGGCAATAAATACTGATAAAGTTGAGGAATGCTCATCAAACACTTATTTGGAACATCCCACAGGTGAACAGGCAAATTGGGAACAGGTGGGTGCCATGATTGGGTATAAAAGTAGATTCCATGAAATGCTCAGTCATTCACAAACAAGGATGGGGCGAGGGTCACCACTTTGTCAACAAATGCGTGAGCAAATTGTTGAACAGTTTAAGAAAAACCTTTCTCAACCAGCTATTGCAAGGAATTTAGGGATTTCACCATCTACGGTCCATAACATCATCAAAGGGTTCAGAGAATCTGGAGAAATCACTGCACGTAAGCAGCTAAGCCCGTGACCTTCGATCCTTCAGGCTGTACTGCATCAACAAGCGACATCAGTGTGTAAAGGATATCACCACATGGGCTCAGGAACACTTCAGAAACCCACTGTCAGTAACTACAGTTGGTCGCTACATCTGTAAGTGCAAGTTAAAACTCTCCTATGCGAAAACCGTTTATCAACAACACCCAGAAACGCAGTCGGCTTCGCCGGGCCTGAGCTCATCTAAGATGGACTGATACAAAGTGGAAAAGTGTTCTGTGGTCTGACGAGTCCACATTTCAAATTGTTTTTGGAAACTGTGGACGTCGTGTCCTCCGGACCAAAGAGGAAAAAAAACATCCGGATTGTTATAGGCGCAAAGTTGAAAAGCCAGCATCTGTGATGGTATGGGGGTGTGTTAGTGCCCAAGACATGGGTAACTTACACATCTGTGAAGGCACCATTAATGCTGAAAGGTACATACAGGTTTTGGAGCAACATATGTTGCCATCCAAGCAACGTTACCATGGACGCCCCTGCTTATTTCAGCAAGACAATGCCAAGCCACGTGTTACATCAACGTGGCTTCATAGTAAAAGAGTGCAGGTACTAGACTGGCCTGCCTGTAGTCCAGACCTGTCTCCCATTGAAAATGTGTGGTGCATTTTGAAGCCTAAAATAGCACAACGGAGACCCCCGGACTGTTGAACAACTTAAGCTGTACATCAAGCAAGAATGGGAAAGAATTCCACCTGAGAAGCTTAAAAAATGTGTCTCCTCAGTTCCCAAACGTTTACTGAGTGTTGTTAAAAGGAAATGCCATGTAACACAGTGGTGAACATGCTTTTTACCAACTACTTTGGCACGTGTTGCAGCCATGAAATTCTAAGTTAATTATTATTTGCAAAAAAAAAATAAAATGTATGAGTTTGAACATCAAATATCTTGTCTTTGTAGTGCATTCAATTGGATATGAGTTGAAAAGGATTTGCAAATCATTGTATTCCGTTGACAAGACTCTGCAGCATCGCGTGGACATCGGGGGCAGTACCTCTGGATTGGCAGACCGGGGTGGTGGTTCCTCTCTTTAAAAAGGGGAACCGGAGGGTGTGTTCTAACTATCGTGGGATCACACTCCTCAGCCTTCCCGGTAAGGTCTATTCGGGTGTACTGGAGAGGAGGCTACGCCGGATAGTCGAACCTCGGATTCAGGAGGAACAGTGTGGTTTTCGTCCTGGTCGTGGAACTGTGGACCAGCTCTATACTCTCGGCAGGGTCCTTGAGGGTGCATGGGAGTTTGCCCAACCAGTCTACATGTGCTTTGTGGACTTGGAGAAGGCATTCGACCGTGTCCCTCGAGAAGTCCTGTGGGGAGTGCTCAGAGAGTATGGGGTTTCGGACTGTCTGATTGTGGCGGTCCGCTCCCTGTATGATCAGTGTCAGAGCTTGGTTCGCATTGCCGGCAGTAAGTCGGACACGTTTCCGGTGAGGGTTGGACTCCGCCAAGGCTGCCCTTTGTCACCGATTCTGTTCATAACTTTTATGGACAGAATTTCTAGGCGCAGTCAAGGCGTTGAGGGGATCCGGTTTGGTGGCTGCAGGATTAGGTCTCTGCTTTTTGCAGATGATTTGGTCCTGATGGCTTCATCTGGCCAGGATCTTCAGCTCTCACTGGATCGGTTCGCAGCTGAGTGTGAAGCGACTGGGATGAGAATCAGCACCTCCAAGTCCGAGTCCATGGTTCTCGCCCGGAAAAGGGTGGAGTGCCATCTCCGGGTTGGGGAGGAGATCTTGCCCCAAGTGGAGGAGTTCAAGTACCTCGGAGTCTTGTCCACGAGTGAGGGAAGAGTGGATCGTGAGATCGACAGGCGGATCGGTGCGGCGTCTTCAGTAATGCGGACGCTGTATCGATCCGTTGTGGTGAAGAAGGAGCTGAGCCGGAAGGCAAAGCTCTCAATTTACCGGTCGATCTACGTTCCCATCCTCACCTATGGTCAAGAGCTTTGGGTTATGACCGAAAGGACAAGATCACGGGTACAAGCGGCCGAAATGAGTTTCCTCCGCCGGGTGGCGGGGCTCTCCCTTAGAGATAGGGTGAGAAGCTCTGTCATCCGGGAGGAGCTCAAAGTAAAGCCGCTGCTCCTCCGCATCGAGAGGAGCCAGATGAGGTGGTTCGGGCATCTGGTCAGGATGCCACCCGAGCGCCTCCCTAAGGAGGTGTTTAGGGCATGTCCGACCGGTAGGAGGCCACGAGGAAGACCCAGGACACGTTGGGAAGACTATGTCTCCCGGCTGGCCTGGGAACGCCTCGGGATCCCCCGGGAGGAGCTGGACGAAGTGGCTGGGGAGAGGGAAGTCTGGGCTTCCCTGCTTAGGCTGCTGCCACCGCGACCCGACCTCGGATAAGCGGAAGAAGATGGATGGATGGATGGATGTATTCCGTTTATATTTACATCTAACACAATTTCCCAACTCATATGCAAATGGGGTTTGTACTTGTGAGTGTTGATGACACAGCTTTGCAACAGTTGATATTCTAGTTTCAAGCATGTTTTACTCAATATAGGTCATAACATCTCAGCAACAAGCTGTAATATCTTACTGAGATCATTTAGGACCAAAACTCTTAAAACAAGTAAAACACTCTAACATAAAATTTGCTTAGTGAGAAGAATTATCTTATCAGACAGAAAATAAGCAAATATCACCCTTATTTGAGATATTTCATCTTACTTAGATTTCAGTTTTTGCAGTGTGACAACAAAATCGGCAATCATCTGACTCTGTCATATTCCATAGTTTTAAAATTTTTTGGTGCTTTTATTTACATCACTGCCTCTTCCTGTCTAGCATTTCCCCTCATTATCGAGCGCTAGAGCCGAGGTGATTAACCGTTGCGAATTCCCGAAAGATTAGGACGCGGCGAACACTTACAGGTCGCGCCCTGCCTCCGCTTGCACAAAAAAGTGTCAGCAAGTCAAAGCATGACATGAGCGCGTGTTTTGCTCGTAGCCTCGCCATTCTGCTGTAATAAGATGTCATGCCAAAACGAGGGTGTCGATTGGGTGTACAATGACCACCTTTGACGTGCCAGAGCTGGACCTTCTATTCACCGGTGGCCATAGAGAGATTAATAGGCGTCGCTAGGCAACATAGAGAAGCCGTCTGCGAATGCCGTGTCAAGGGAAAATAACTTTACTTGGCCAGGGCTCTCAAAACCGTACGGAAAATGCTATTTTTGTGAATGCCAAGCCAGAGGTGTGGACTCGAGTCACATGACTTGGACTCGAGTCAGACTCGAGTCATGAATTTGATGACTTTAGACTCGACTTGACAAAATGTAAAAAGACTTGCAACTCGACTTAGACTTTAACATCAATGACTTGTGACTTCACTTGGACTTGAGCCTTTTGAATTGACATGACTTGACATGACTTGCTACTTTCCCCAAAACCCAAAGACGAAAAAGTTATTCGGGAGCGCTCCGTATTTTTCATTGTGTACTTGTCTATCAGCGTTGCGTGTGTCAGCTGGTGTGGTCTCAGTACAACAGCCAATCAAATTAGACCTACTTTGTTTTCATCACACAGCATTCATCCAATCAAATTGCAGGACAACCAACGAAGAAGACATGTCCAAACCACACGCCAGTGATCAAAAAATGATACCTAAAATAATTTTGTTTGGGTATAAAAATTACGAGGTGGTCAACACAAAACGGTTTGCAGTATGCAACACATGCGGTTCGAAAATGACTGATGGAGAGGCAACAACTTCCAACTTCGTCCGGCATTTGAAGTTGCACAAAGAAGGGTCAGTTTTGAATGTAAGATAACGTTTATTGGCTAAGTAACGTGACTTTTATTTGCTGTGTAGTTAAATCAGTGAGGCTGTAAACTCACTACTAACGTTATAACGTTATTGCAAACACGGGAATCTGTTGCAGTTCACTACCTTATTCATACTTTTTGTTCAGTGATTTTTTTTAAGCAGGGTTACGTTAGTCAATATATCACACGTAACGTTAGACGGCGGTCAGCAGCACCGCGTATTTTAGCCACCTAAAAAAAGACAAAAATAGTAAAATAAAGGTCATTTAAAATGTATACTATATTATGAATATGTGTACCGTTTTAGCTAGCTTTCTGACATACTGTTGGTTGTTTACCTCAGTGGTCCCCAACCACCGGGCCGCGGCCCGGTACTGGTCCGTGGATCGATTGGTATCGGGCCGCACAAGAAAAAAAAAAAAATGTTTCTCTTTTTTTAATTAAATCAACATAAAAAACACAAGATACACTTACAAGTAGTGCACCAACCCAAAACAACTCTCTCCCCCCTTTTGTTCTGGGCATTGAACATGAAGACTCTTCCTTCACTGTTCCGAGTGGCCATGAGAGTCTTGGCAGTGCCTGCCTCCAGTGCTCCAGTGGAGCGAGTTTTCAGCCATGGTGGCATCATACTACGCCCCCATCGTGCACAAATGACTGACAGACTCTTGGCTAATTTGGTCTTTTGCAAATGCAATGCAGCATAGGGCCCTGACATATAAAAAGTACAACTTTTTTGTTATGTTCACGTGTATGTCATGTTTTTTCAATGTTAACACTTTTGTACAAATAAGTACATTTGCACTTTATTTTTCAATGTGTTTGTTCTGTAAAGGAATGAGTTAATGTTTAAAATGACTGGTTAATAGTGCTATTATAAAGTGCAATGTCAGCACAATTTTCTTTCCTGCAATTTAAAATGCACTTGTTTTAATAAATAAATACAGCGTTTGAAAAGCATACACAATCTGTGTTAATATATTAGTCTGTGGTTAAAAGGACTTGAAAGGACTCGAAACTCAAAATGCAGGACTTAGGACTTGACTTGAGACTTTCCAGTCTTGACTTTGGACTTGACTCGGGGCTTGCCTGTCTTGACTCGGGACTTGACTCGGACTTGAGGGCAAAGACTTGAGACTTACTTGTGACTTGCAAAACAATGACTTGGTCCCACCTCTGTGCCAAGCCAATACTGTGGTACCTTGGGATTCCAGCTGTCTCTCGGCTCCGTATCGCGAGCAATAGTTTGGGTTACGAGCCTCCCCGCCGCTATAGTTTGCGTAAGGAATGTCACAACGAAGATCTGAACCAAACATCCTGTCTTACTTGCTTCTCGTTGTGGCTTGTGCAGCCCTTTGAGACACTCGTGATTCAGGGTTTTATAAGTAAACATTGATTGATTGATTGCATTAGCTTAAAGCTAGAGATCAACATAACGTTGTTCTTTTCAACCCCGGGAGTAAAGAAAGTGAGTGTGAGGGACATACTTGCCAACCCTCCCGGATTTTCCGGGAGACTCCCGAAATTCAGCGCCTCTCCCGAAAACCTCCCGGGACAAATTTTCTCCCGAAAATCTCCCGAAATTCAGGCGGACTCAGGTCCTCCATAATATAAAAAAGCGTACCTGCCCAATGACGTTATAACTGTAGAATGATGGAGGGCGAGTTCTTGGTTTCTTATGTGGGTTTATTGTTAGGCAGTTTCATTAACGTCCTCCCAGCGCGGCAACAACACACAACAACAGCAGTCACTTTTTTGTATACCGTAAAGCAGTTCGTCTGCCGTAAACAGCAATGTTGTGACACTCTTAAACAGGACAATACTGCCATCTAGTGCACTTGATGAAAGCACTTTTGTGCGTGCCACACATCAATGCATCAGAGAGGGTGTTAAGCATGGTTCGAAAAATAGTGACAGAGAATAGAACAAGGATGGACAATTCAACCCTTAACTCAACAATGAGTAGATGAGTGTTATGTGTGTGTATATGTGTAAATAAATGAACACTGAAATTCAAGTATTTATTTTATATATATATATATATATATATATATATATATATATATATATATATATATAATAAAATATATAATAAAAAATGTATATAATAAAATATATATATATATATATATATATATATATATATATATATATATATATATATATATATATATATATATAATTCACTGAACGTCAAGTATTTCTTATATATATATATATATATATATATATATATATATATATATATATATATATATATATATATATATATATATATATATATATATATATATACAGGTAAAAGCCAGTAAATTAGAATATTTTGAAAAACTTGATTTATTTCAGTAATTGCATTCAAAAGGTGTAACTTGTACATTATATTTATTCATTGCACACAGACTGATGCATTCAAATGTTTATTTCATTTAATTTTGATGATTTGAAGTGGCAACAAATGAAAATCCAAAATTCCGTGTGTCACAAAATTAGAATATTACTTAGGGCTAATACAAAAAAGGGATTTTTAGAAATGTTGGCCAACTGAAAAGTATGAAAATGAAAAATATGAGCATGTACAATACTCAATACTTGGTTGGAGCTCCTTTTGCCTCAATTACTGCGTTAATGCGGCGTGGCATGGAGTCGATGAGTTTCTGGCACTGCTCAGGTGTTATGAGAGCCCAGGTTGCTCTGATAGTGGCCTTCAACTCTTCTGCGTTTTTGGGTCTGGCATTCTGCATCTTCCTTTTCACAATACCCCACAGATTTTCTATGGGGCTAAGGTCAGGGGAGTTGGCGGGCCAATTTAGAACAGAAATGCCATGGTCCGTAAACCAGGCACGGGTAAATTTTGCGCTGTGTGCAGGCGCCAAGTCCTGTTGGAACTTGGAAATCTCCATCTCCATAGAGCAGGTCAGCAGCAGGAAGCATGAAGTGCTCTAAAACTTGCTGGTAGACGGCTGCGTTGACCCTGGATCTCAGGAAACAGAGTGGACCGACACCAGCAGATGACATGGCACCCCAAACCATCACCCAACCATGCAAATTTTGCATTTCCTTTGGAAATCGAGGTCCCAGAGTCTGGAGGAAGACAGGAGAGGCACAGGATCCACGTTGCCTGAAGTCTAGTGTAAAGTTTCCACCATCAGTGATGGTTTGGGGTGCCATGTCATCTGCTGGTGTCGGTCCACTCTGTTTCCTGAGATCCAGGGTCAACGCAGCCGTCTACCAGCAAGTTTTAGAGCACTTCATGCTTCCTGCTGCTGACCTGCTCTATGGAGATGGAGATTTCAAGTTCCAACAGGACTTGGCGCCTGCACACAGCGCAAAATCTACCCGTGCCTGGTTTACGGACCATGGTATTTCTGTTCTAAATTGGCCCGCCAACTCCCCTGACCTTAGCCCCATTGAAAATCTGTGGGGTATTGTGAAAAGGAAGATGCAGAATGCCAGACCCAAAAACGCAGAAGAGTTGAAGGCCACTATCAGAGCAACCTGGGCTCTCATAACACCTGAGCAGTGCCAGAAACTCATCGACTCCATGCCACGCCGCATTAACGCAGTAATTGAGGCAAAAGGAGCTCCAACCAAGTATTGAGTATTGAACATGCTCATATTTTTCATTTTCATACTTTTCAGTTGGCCAACATTTCTAAAAATCCCTTTTTTGTATTAGCCTTAAGTAATATTCTAATTTTGTGACACACGGAATTTTGGATTTTCATTTGTTGCCACTTCAAATCATCAAAATTAAATGAAATAAACATTTGAATGCATCAGTCTGTGTGCAATGAATAAATATAATGTACAAGTTACACCTTTTGAATGCAATTACTGAAATAAATCAAGTTTTTCAAAATATTCTAATTTACTGGCTTTTACCTGTATATATATATATATATATTTATATATATATATACATATATATATATATATATATATATATATATATATATATATATATATATATATATATATGTATATATATATATATATATATATATATATATATATATATATATATATGAAATACTTGACTTGGTGAATTCTAGCTGTAAATATACCCCTCCCCTTTTAGCCACGCCCCAACCACGCCCCCGTCCCACCCCGACCACGCCCACGCCCACCCCCCACCTCCCGAAATCGGAGGTCTCAAGGTTGGCAAGTATGGTGAGGGAGAAGCAGAACGTGTCAAGCCAAAGATGTTAAAACAATGTTTCAATGGCGGACATATATCCATGAAAATATGGAGAAGCTGCTGACGGTGTGTTTGATGAAGAAGGCGTGGAAGTCCGTTCTACAAAGTAAATGATGTACGTTAGTATTACATTACTTCATAAAGCTACCGTCGTTGTTTGTAATACATTTTATCAGATTGTTTCCGTACACTATCTTTTATCTTAAGAGTTTGTTTGTCTTATTTAGAGGCAACCTATTATGATAAACCAACTGTTCTTGCCTATTGGTACCTGTTTTTGTGTATTTGGGATCTGATTAAGTCTTGAGCATTTGAAATTAAACTATAGAGGGTTCATACTTTTGGAATTTCCCCCATTGTGACGTTTTTCCTAATTGTGACATCAGCGGGTATCTCCATATGTGGGAGAACTTTACCCAACGTTATGTGCGTGAGTCCGCCATTGTAGTTTGCCCTGCAGTCAATAAATTCCTTCTATTTCTCTATTCTCTTGTTGTGGGGCAGACTGGTTCGTACATGCACATGCATCCTCCACTGTAGCCATTTCTAGTACAATCAATCAATCAAAGTTTATTAATTTCATTATTTCCGTCAGTGTACCCCAGGGCAGCTGTGGCTACAAATGTAGCTTACCACCACCAGGTGTGAATGAATGATGGGTTCCCACTTCTCTGTGAGCGCTATGAGTATCTAATAATAGAAAAGTGAGTTCTATCGACTACTCGTCGCTCCCTTGGATCCACCAGCCATGCGGAGAGGGGGGGCTTGCTGCCTGGACAACAGCTTACCTTCCATAGTTCCATGCCCAGGCCATGTAGATCCACTGGAGAGGTCCACTGGGGAGGTCACTCCAGCAGATACCGGTTCTAAGCCCATCCGATTGGCGAAGGAAACGGATGCCAGGGGAGGGACCATCGCAGTGAGACCCCCCCCCTTTTTGGATCTACCCCATCGTCTACCGAGACGGAAGGATGCCGACGACGATGAGGAGTTTTATTGTACATCTATAAACCAGCTCATTGGTGTGTTTAATGGGACAGGCAAAAGTTAAGTCGGAGAAAATGCAGTCCTTTATAAATTATTTCGTGATTCTCTGCGGCCCAGTAGCTAATGCGTCACGGACTGGTGGTTGGGCACCACTGATGTAGACCACTCGGAAGTGTTTTAAATGTAGGAAGCAATCATAATATGACCCTATCAGAGGCTTGTTACATGTTAAAATGTTGGCGCTATTTTAAAATTTTGATGTCATGTCTGTGATCATGTTTTGTTTAAGTTATGTCCTGTTTGGTTTTTGGACTCTTTTTAGTTCCGGTCTGGTCCCCATAGCAAGTCATTGGTTTCACCTGTCATGCATTTGGACTCACGCACCGGACTCATTTGGACACACGCACCTGTTGTAATCAAGACACTATTATTTAAGCTTGTAGTTGCCAGGAAGTCGGTCTGGCGACATTAACTCTGTTTACCTGTGTCATTATCACGCCTTGTATATGCTTCATGCCATGCCACGTACCGGTAAGTGTTTGTTTTTTCACCTCACAGTACCGTATTTTCCGCACTATAAGGCGCACCGGATTATTAGCCGCACCTTCAATGAATGGCATATTTCATAACTTTGTCCACCAATAAGCCGCCCCGGACTATAAGCCGCGCCTACGCTGCGCTAAAGGGAATGTCAAAAAAACAGTCAGATAGGTCAGTCAAACTTTAATAATATATTAAAAACCAGCGTTCTAACAACTCTGTTCACTCCCAAAATGTACGCAAATGTGCAATCACAAACATAGTAAAATTCAAAATAGTGCAGAGCAATAGCAACATAATGTTGCTTGAACGTTAATGTCACAACACACAAAATAAACATAGCGCTCACTTTCTGAAGTTATTCTTCATTCGTAAATCCTTCGTCTTCGGTGTCCGAAGTGAAAAGTTGGGCAAATTTACGATCCACTGGCAGATGTTGGCGTCGTCTGGCGCTGCCTCCTCGTCTTAGTGAAGGTGTGTTCGCCTTCTGTCATCCATTGTTCCCACGCAGTTAGCAGTCTAGCTTCGAATGCCCTGTTGACACCAATATCTAGCGGCTGGAGGTCTTTTGTCAATCCACCCGGAATGACGGCGAGTATTGAATTAAGCGCGTAAGCGTGTCTCTCAATGTGCTGTTATGAGCTAGCAAATATAACAACTACACTACCCAGCATGCAACGATAGTTACGAGCATGCGCGGTAGCCCTGAGAAGCGTTGTTGTATGCTGGCAGTTAGAATGTGGTTATGAGCACGCTGTAAGTAAACGTTGAGAACTCAGTTAACACGCCTCGTCTGCATTATTTATAATTAGACAGACAACACACTTAATAGGAGCCATTTTGGGGTCTTTACATAAACACACAAATGGAAATGAAACGTCACATATCCCAGCATGCACCGCGCGCTTCTTCTACGGGGAAAAAAGATGGCGGCTGTTTACCGTAGTTGCGAGACCTAAACTTTATGAAAATGAATCTTAATATTTATCCATATATAAAGCGCACCGGGTTATAAGGCGCACTGTCAGCTTTTGAGAAAATTTGTGGTTTTTAGGTGCGCCTTATAGTGCGGAAAATACGGTAAGTGTTTTCGTTTTCGTTTTCATGTCCATAGCTTTTGCCCAAGTGCTAGTTTATTGTTTTGTTCATAGCCAAGTTTTACCTCCGCCTTTTGTTTGTACCCTTTTGTTTGTTTCTTGTTATAGTGTTAAATTAAATCATGTACATACCTTCAAGCCATGACTGGTCTGGTCCGATTGCATTCCGGGAAAACCATCCACGCAGCCAGCTGCAAGATAGTCCACGTCGTGACATTTGATTAGTTTCAATGGTGTTTTGGAATAGCAGTTTTACCCCTTATTATTTTTGACACAGCTTTCCGTCCACCTATCGCCTTCAAACCCTTTTTGAAGAAGGCTCCTCTCTGAGAGCTCGGCTCTTCAGCTGCAGTAAGCCGCTTTTCCAAAGTAAACATGTAATCATCGTCAGGACAGCGATCATTAAATGCGGGAGGTGAAGGATGGCGAGGAGGAGCAGAAAAGGCCACTTGATATAAAAGACTCGGGTAAACATGGTCGCTGCGTGGTGGACTTTTCATTTCTAAAGACAAGCACCTTGCACGCACATCAGCAAAGCTTGTTCTTTAATCTTCTTTCTTGCGTAGCTTTAATGTGGTCCACCCGCCAGCCGGGAGACGTCTTTCTGCCCAGCCACGTTTGTTTTTGCGCCGTTAAAAATGAATTTGCCACCTGCGGCTCGGCGATATGTTTTCCTTCGCACTACCTGACTCATTTCGAAAGCAGCCTTCGTCTTTTATGTGAAAGTCGCCCTCTAATTTTCCCCTGTCTGTCCCCCGAGGCGGCTCGAGTGGAGGGGGGGGCGTTGCAGAAAGGTGACATCACACCCGTTTAGGCAAATTGCCCCCAAAAAATTTTCCCATTCGCTATAAAACAGCAGAAAGACTTTAAAGTTATTGGAAGCGATTAGCTGATGATCCGGTAAGGTTTATTCAGGTGTAGTCGAACCTCGGATTCAGGAGGAACAGTGTGGTTTTCGTCCTGGTCGTGGAACTGTGGACCAGCTCTTTACTCTCGGCAGGGTCCTTGAGGGTGCATGGGAGTTTGCCCAACCAGTCTACATATGCTTTGTGGACTTGGAGAAGGCATTCGACCGTGTCCCTCGGGAGGTCCTGTGGGGAGTGCTCAGAGAGTATGAGGTATCGGACTGTCTGATTGTGGCGGTCCGATCCCTGTACGATCAGTGTCAGAGCTTGGTCCGCATCTAGCATTAAAAGATTACAGTTGGTACAAAATGCGGCTGCTAGACTTTTGACAAGAACAAGAAAGTTTGATCATATTACGCCTATACTGGCTCACCTGCACTGGCTTCCTGTGCACTTAAGATGCGACTTTAAGGTTTTACTACTTACGTATAAAATACTACACGGTCTAGCTCCAGCCTATCTTGCCGATTGTATTGTACCATATGTCCCGGCAAGAAATCTGCGTTCGAAGAACTCCGGCTTATTAGTGATTCCCAGAGCCCAAAAAAAGTCTGCGGGCTGTAGAGCGTTTTCTATTCGGGCTCCAGTACTATGGAATGCCCTCCCGGTAACAGTTAGAGATGCTACCTCAGTAGAAGCATTTAAGTCCCATCTCAAAACTCATTTGTATACTCTAGCCTTTGAATAGCCCCCCTTTTCTTAGACCAGTTGATCTGCCGTTTCTTTTCTGTTCTCCTCTGCTCCCCCCTATCCCTTGTGGAAGGGGAGACACACAGATCCGGTGGCCATGGATGGGGTGCTGGCTGTCCGGGGTCGGGACCCGGGGTGGACCGCTCGCCTGTATATCGGTTGGGAACATCTCTGCGCTGCTGACCCGTCTCCGCTCGGGATGGTTTCCTGCTGACCCCACTGTGGACTGGACTCTTACTGTTATGCTGGATCCACTATGGACTGGACTCTCACAATATTATGTTAGACCCACTCGACATCCATTGCATTCGGTCTCCCTAGAGGGGGGGGTTACCCACATATGCGGTCCTCTCCAAGGTTTCTCATAGTCATTCACATCGACGTCCCACTGGGGTGAGTTTTTCCTTGCCCTTATGTGGGATATACCGAGGATGTCGTTGTGGCTTGTGCAGCCCTTTGAGACACTTGTGATTTAGGGCTATATAAATAAACATTGATTGATTGATTGATTGATTGCCTGCAGTAAGTCGGACATGTTTCCAGTGAGGGTTGGACTCCGCCAAGGCTGCCCTTAGTCACCGATTCTGTTCATAACTTTTATGGACAGAATTTCTAGGCGCAGTCAAGGCGTTGAGGGGATCCGGTTTGGTGGCTGCAGGATTAGGTCTCTGCTTTTTGCAGATGATGTGGTCCTGATGGTTTCATCTGGCCAAGATCTTCAGCTCTCACTGGATCGGCTCGCAGCCGAGTGTGAAGCGACTGGGATGGGAATCAGCACCTCCAAGTCCGAGTCCATGGTTCTCGCCCGGAAAAGGGTGGAGTGTCATCTCCGGGTTGGGGAGGAGACCCTGCCCCAAGTGGAGGAGTTCTTGCCAGATATATAGATCCCTAGATTGATTGATGTAAAATGTTCTTTATCACATTGTTTACATGTCTAATAAAGATTGAATTCATGATGGCTCAGGTGGGATTCAGTACAATAGGGCCCCACAGCACACTGGATTCGAGTTAATTGAGTTACATTTAAGAACTTGCACACAAAGCAACACCGGAGGTGACTATGACGTGCGCATTTTCCGCGCATGCGTTTTAGGTCGCTTTGCTCCGGCGGGGTGAGGGGGTCTTAAACGGTGGCATTGTTGTGTGTGGACAAGGATACCCTGGCTTAGTGTAAAAGGGGCCTTAAAATTACTTTATAGAAACACTTAATGAGAGCCATTCTGCCTCCAAAATGAAAATGCAATAAATTACTGCTCATGAGACACACCCCGTACTCGTGCGTCACCACACTGCTCATTTTTTCCATTGTTTATACTTTGCTTCTATGACGACTCATTTTTGACCTCTTCTTAAAGACAAATGTCTCTAAAACAAAACCAGTACATGTCTTCATTTAAGTGTTTTTTTATTGAGGGGATGGTAGGATTTTGCGAAAAAAGTATCTTTTTTTTTTCCATTATTTTTTAAATGATGGTAGGAATAATAACATTAATAGCATTTTTTTTATATATATATATAAGAAAATATTGCTAAATGTTATTACACTGAAAATGCTTTTCAAGTTATTGATAGGTGCTCTTGATAAAAGTAATTTTAAGATCATTTAAAAATGTAATTAAAGTTTTTTTAATTTTTTATTAAAGAAACATGCCAATTTATATCTCAGGGCATTCAATCGATCGCAACAGGACTGTTTGGTTTGTCATCTGAGTAGGCAATTTAGAGTTAAATATATTTGTATAACATACTCAACGTTATTTAGAAGAAAAATGACAGCAAATTGTAACTAATGCAATAATAATAAATCCATCCATTTTCTACGGCCGAGTAAAAATAATTTTAATAAGGCAATAATATTAATAAATCATATAATGTTGTCAAACATTTACCTCCAAATTATATGATCTTTTAATTTAATGAAAAGTTTTTACTTTTAAAAAATGATGTATTATGATGATTACAGTATTAACAATAAACCATATCATGGCTGTCCGACATTAAACATGTATCTCCAAATTATTTAGAAGCTTTTTATTTGTTACATTTTTGCAATGTTTTTAAATTTGTTTTTGGGTGAATGCATAAATTATTTTTAAAAAGCCACAAAATTTGTTATTACTAACAATGTTATGATGTATTAATATTATTACATTGTTTTATCATTTGCTGTCGTTATTATATATGGTGTTTTGTAACGGGTATAAAAATACACATTACCTTTAAAGAATGTTTCCTTGAATATTTTTTTTTATATTATTAAATTATTATTATTATTATTAGCACTTATCAAAATTATTAGAAATATAAATTATTTTTTTATTGTAATGCAAATACATGTACAGTATCTATTATAAAAAAAAATGTTTTTACTTCTTGTAAAAAATATATATATATATTTTATATTTTTTACCATCATTTTGAAAAAAATCTATATTACAAAATGTATTTATTTATTTTTAACAAATGACACTTACTGCTCAATAACAAACACTTGAATGAAGTCATGTTCTGTTTTTTTATTATAAGGATAATAAATCTCAAAATAGTTGTCCAATGTGTCTTCAAATTAACAATATTTTGGTACCGGTACCAACATGTTTTTAGATACTTTTTTTAAATAAAGGGGACCACAAATAATGTGCATTATTGGCTTTATTTGAACAGAAAATGTTATGATACATTAAACATGTGTTTTTGTTGCACTCAAAGAACATTGTTGTCATTAAATAGCGTACTGGACAACTTTTCTTTTAGTAGTAAATAAGCAAACAGGTGATGGGGTTACTAATTTGGTTGATGACGAATGCGGTGACACATTGTGTCCTATTGTACTATTTTGTCAAAATATGAGGGACAAGCAGTAGAAAATGGATGCATGGCTCATTAATCTACTTGTTAATGTCTGGTTACTTTATCTTTTAACATGTTCTATCTTCACTTCTGTTAAAGGGGAACATTATCACCAGACCTATGTAAGCGTCAATCTATACCTTGATGTTGCAGAAAAAAGACCATATATTTTTTTAACCGATTTCCGAACTCTAAATGGGTGAATTTTGGCGAATTAAACGCCTTTCTAATATTCGCTCTCGGTGCGTGACATCACATCGGGAAGCAATCCGCCATTCTCTCAAACACCGAGTCAAATCAGCTCTGTTATTTTCCGTTTTTTTCGACTGTTTTCCGTACCTTGGAGACATCATGCCTCGTCGGTGTGTTGTCGGAGGGTGTAACAACACCAACAGGGACGGATTCAAGTTGCACCAGTGGCCCAAAGATGCGAAAGTGGCAAGAAATTGGACGTTTGTTCCGCACACTTTACCGACGAAAGCTATGCTACGACAGAGATGGCAAGAATGTGTGGATATCCTGCGACACTCAAAGCAGATGCATTTCCAACGATAAAGTCAAAGAAATCTGCCGCCAGACCCCCATTGAATCTGCCTGAGTGTGTGAGCAATTCAGGGACAAAGAACCTCGGTAGCACGGCAAGCAATGGCGGCAGTTTGTTCCCGCAGACGAGCGAGCTAAACCCCCTGGATGTCTTGGCTCACACCGTCCCTTATGCCACCGAAGATGATCAAAAGAAGAATATCGACCCTAGCTTCCCTGGCCTGCTGACATCAACTCCAAAACTGGACAGATCAGCTTTCAGGAAAAGAGAGCGGATGAGGGTATGTCTACAGAATATATTAATTGATGAAAATTGGGCTGTCTGCACTCTCAAAGTGCATGTTGTTGCCAAATGTATTTCATATGCTGTAAACCTAGTTCATAGTTGTTAGTTTCCTTTAATGCCAAACAAACACATACCAATCGTTGGTTAGAAGGCGATCGCCGAATTCGTCCTCGCTTTCTCCCGTGTCGCTGGCTGTCGTGTCGTTTTCGTCGGTTTCGCTTGCATACGGTTCAAACCGATATGGCTCAATAGCTTCAGTTTCTTCTTCAATTTCGTTTTCGCTACCTGCCTCCACACTACAACCATCCGTTTCAATACATGCGTAATCTGTTGAATCGCTTAAGCCGCTGAAATCCGAGTCTGAATCCGAGCTAATGTCGCTATAGCTTGCTGTTCTATCCGCCATGTTTGTTTGTATTGGCATCACTATGTGACGTCACAGGAAAATGGACGGGTGTATATAACGATGGTTAAAATCAGGCACTTTGAAGCTTTTTTTAGGGATATTGCGTGATGGGTAAAATTTTGAAAAAAACTTCGAAAAATATAATAAGCCACTGGGAACTGATTTTTAATGGTTTTAACCATTCTGAAATTGTGATAATGTTCCCCTTTAAAATATGATAAGCACTTATTATTTTATTGTTTGGATACTTTACATAAGTTTTGGGTGATACTACAAATTTGGCTATGGATCCAATACCAAGTAGTTACAGGATCATACATTGGTCAAAATTAAAGTTATTTCAAGTTTATAAACAATTTTAAAAAATGACAATAAAAAATATCAATGAAATCGATGTAGTATTGACTAGATACAGCTCATTATATTTGTATAGATCCACCCATTTGTTTACAATCAGGAGCACTAGCTTGCTGTTATCGGTGAGCTATCGTATCCTCCTCTGGTGTGTAGTGAAACATGTTCAGCTATTCCTCGTCCTGCAGGGATGATACTTGTAAGAGACGTAGTTTATTTGTCGCCATGGCGGCGAGGATTAGTGATTTAGAAGTAGCTAAAACTTCAGAAAGAAACGTTAGCCGCTAGCTAGCTAGGTTTTAAGGGACTGCGTTTCAGTGTTTATAGCTCCGCCTTTATCGTTAGCTTTTAAGCCAAAATAGGTCAATTTTCCATCTTCTATATTAACACTGTTTCCGCTTGTAAGCAATGTCACCACGCCGCGCCATCATGTCCAGGGGGAAAAAAGCACAGGTATTTTTCAAAGGTAGTATAGTCCTTTTTTAATTTTCATTCGTACCACGGTACTTTATTGATACTGGTATACAAACCTACTTCAAATTTCTGAATACATACATTTTTTCTGTTTTTAAATACAAACCCCAAAGTTTGCACGTTCTGTAATTTGTAAATAAAAACAGAATACAATGATTTGCAAATCATTTTCAACTTATATTCAATAATGTTCCAACTGAGAAACTTGATTTATTTTTTTTGCAAATAATCATTAACTTAGAATTTAATGGCAGCAACACATTGCAAAAAAGTCGTCACAGGGGCATGTTCACCACTGTGTTACATAGCCTTTCCTTTTAACAACACTCAGTAAACGTTTGGGAACTGAGGAGACACATTTTTTAAGCTTCTCAGGTGGAATTCCTTCCCATTCTTGCTTGATGTAAAGCTTAAGTTGTTCAACAGTCCGGGGGTCTCTGTTGTGGTATTTTAGGCTTCATAATGCGCCACACATTTTCAATGGGAGACAGGTCTGGACTACAGGCAGGCAGGCCAGTCTAGTACCCGCACTCTTTTACTATGAAGCCACGCTGTTGTAACACGTGGCTTGGCTTTGTCTTGCTGAAATAAGCAGGGGCGCCCATGATAACGTTGCTTGGATGGCAACATATGTTGCTCCAAAACCTGTATGCACCTTTCAGCATTAATGGCGCCTTCACAGATGGGTAAGTTACCCATGCCTTGGGCACTAAAACACCCCCATACCATCACACATGCTGGCTTTTGAACTTTGCGCCTATAACAATCCGGATGGTTCTTTTCCTCTTTGTTCCGGAGGACACGACGTCCACAGTTTCCAAAAACAATTTGAGATGTAGACTCGTCAGACCACAGAACACTTTTCCACTTTGCATCAGTGCATCTTAGATGAGTTCAGGCCCAGCGAAGCCGGCGGCATTTCTGGGTGTTGTTGATAAATGGCTTTGGCTTTGCATAATAGAGTTTTAACTTGCACTTACAGATGTAGCGATGAACTGTAGTTACTGACAGTGGTTTTCTGAAGTGTTCCTGAGCCCATGTGGTGATGTCCTTTACACACTGATGTCGCTTTTTGATGCAGTACCGCTTTAGGGATCGAAGGTCACGGGCATTCAATGTTGGTTTTCAGCCTTGCTGCTTGCATGCAGTGATTTCTCCAAATTCTCAGAACCCGTTGATGATATTACGGACCGTAGATGTTGAAATCAATAAATTCCTTGCAATAGCTCGTTGAGAAATGTTGTTCACGCTATTGTTCACAAAGTGGTGACTCTCGCCCCATCCTTGTTTGTGAATGACTGAGCATTTCATAGGAGCTGCTTTTATACCCAATCATGGCACCCACCTGTTCCCAAATAGCCTGTTCACCTGTGGGATGTTCCAAATAAGTATTTGATGAGCATTCCTCAACTTTATCAGTCATTTTTGCCACTTGTGCCAGCTTTTTTGAAACAGTTTGCAGGCATTAAATTCCAAATGAGCTAATATTTGCAAAAAAATAACAAAGTTTTCCAGTTCGAACGTTAAATATCTTGTCTTTGCAGTCTATTCAATTGAATATAGGTTGAAAAGGATTAGCAAATCATTGTATTCTGTTTTTATTTAGGATTTACACAACGTGCCAACTTTACTGGTTTTGGGGTTTGTAAAAAAAAAATACAATATTACTTATTACAACGTAATAAGGATACATCATAAAATGGCTGTGAAATGTAAAAAGTATATTTCTAAATTCAAGAGCTGTAATGTTTAATAAAACATTAAAAAAAATACATCTATAAAAAGCAAAAATGATAAAATGTCAACGACATATTTGTTTATTGTCTTTTAAGTGGAATTGTAGCATCCATATTGATGATGATGAAAGCAGATGGCGAGATAGAAACCCAAACACTATGATGCATCGCTTGTACTTGCATACACGATGGAAATAAATGTCAACCCAACCAAAAAGTGTGTGAAACATGAGCTTTCCCCGCAGTGACCAGACGGCGACCCCATGCTGGGTCACATTACTTGGCCAGTGGACATGTTTAGATGTTTCTGTCCTAAAGAAAACATCATTAGGACGTGAGAGTGGATTTCACATGTCCCTCATGTCCGCACCTCACAACTAAGTTCACTCCCATTGAAGGTTTTGATCTTAGACCTGACCTTCAACCCCCCCCCCCCCCCCCCCCCCCGCCCGCCCAGACCCTCACAAACACTCGAAGTCAGCATTCGAAATCGGCCCTTTTTATTTGTTCTTGTTTTTGTTTTTTTTCTCATCTGCTGGCCGCTCGGGTCCTGCGCTGCAACAAGTCAGAGTTCAAAAACAAGAATAAAAAATGCAAAATTTAGGTGTATTTTATTTGAACTAAGCAAAATTATCTGCCAATAGAACAAGACAATTTGGCTTGTCAAGACTTTCCAAAACAAGTAAAATTAGCTAACCTCAATGAACCCAAAAATACCTTAAAATAAGTATATTCTCACTAATAACAACTACCGTATTTTCCGCACTATAAGCCGCCCCGGGTTATTAGCCGCACCTTCAATGAATGGCATATTTCAAAACTTTGTCCACCTATAAGCCGCCCCGTGTTATAAGCCGCATCTAACTGCGCTAAAGGGAATGTCAAAAAAACAGTCAGATAGGTCAGTCAAACTTTAATAATATATTAAAAACCAGCGTTCTAACAACTCTGTTCACTCCCAAAATGTACGCAAATGTGCAATCACAAACATAGTAAAATTCAAAATAGTGCAGAGCAATAGCAACATAATGTTGCTCGAACGTTAATGTCACAACACACAAAATAAACATAGCGCTCACTTTCTGAAGTTATTCTTCATTCGTAAATCCTTCGTCTTCGGTGTCCGAAGTGAAAAGTTGGGCAAATGTGAGATCCAAAATGGCCGGTTCCGTCTCGTCGAAGTCATCGGAGTCAGTGTCACTGTTATCCAGCAGTTCTGTGAATCCTGCCTTCCGGAAAGCTCGGACCACAGTTGTGACCGAAATATCTGCCCAGGCATTTACGATCCACTGGCAGATGTTGCCGTCGTCTGGCGCTGCCTCCCTGTCTTAGTGAAGGTGTGTTCGCCTTCTGTCATCCATTGTTCCCACGCAGTTAGCAGTCTAGCTTCGAATGCCCTGTTGACACCAATATCTAGCGGCTGGAGGTCTTTTGTCAATCCACCCGGAATGACGGCGAGTATTGAATTAAGCGCGTAAGCGTGTCTCTTAATGTGATGTTATGAGCTAGCAAATATAACAACTACACTACCCAGCATGCAACGATAGTTACGAGCATGCGCGGTAGCCCTGAGAAGCGTTGTTGTATGCTGGGAGTTAGAATGTGGTTATGAGCACGCTGTGAGTAAACGTTGAGAACTCAGTTAACACGCCTCGTCTGCATTATTTATAATTAGACAGACAACACACTTAATAGGAGACATTTTGGGGTCTTTACATAAACACACAAATGGAAATGAAACGTCACATATCCCAGCATGCACCGCGCGCTTCTTCTTCTTCCGGGGGCGGGTGGTTGCTTACAGTAGAAGAAGAAGCGCTTCCTGTTCTATGGGGGCGGGTGCTTACCTTGGCGGTTGCTTGCGTAGAAGAAGAAGCGCTTCCTGCTCTACCGGGAAAAAAGATGGCGGCTGTTTACCGAAGTTGCGAGAACGAAACTTTATGAAAATGAATCTTAATATTTATCCATATATAAAGCGCACCGGGTTAAAAGCCGCACTGTCAGCTTTTGAGTAAATTTGTGGTTTTTTTGGTGCGGCTAATGGTGCGGAAAATACGGTATACTACTATATGAGTTAGGGGTGTGGGAAAAAAACAATTCGAATTGCAATTCTCACGTTGTGCGATTCAGAATCGATTCTCATTTTAAAAAAATCGATTTTATTTTTATTTTTATTAATTTTTTTTAATTTTTTAATTTTTTATTATTTATTTATTTATTTATTTTTTCATTTATTTTTTTAAATTAATCATTCCAACAAAACAATACACAGCAATGCCATAACAATGCAATCCAATTCCAAAACCAAAACCGACCCAGCAACACTCAGAACTGCAATAAACAGAGCAATTGAGAGGAGACACAAACACGACACAGAACAAACCAAAAGTAGTGAAACAAAAATGAATATTTTCAACAACAGTATCAATATTAGTTACAATATTTCAACATAGCAGTGATTAAAAATCCCTCATTGACATTATCATTAGACATTAGAAGCATTTAAGTCCCATCTTAAAACTCATTTGTATACTCTAGCCTTTAAATAGCCCCCCTGTTAGACCAGTTGATCTGCCGTTTCTTTTCTTTTCTCCTCTGCTCCCCTTTTCCTTGAGGGGGGGGGGCACAGGTCCGGTGGCCATGGATGAAGTGCTGGCTGTCCAGAGTCGGGACCCGGGGTGGACCGCTCGCCTGTGCATCGGCTGGGAACATCTCTGCGCTGCTGACCCATCTCCGCTCGGGATGGTGTCCTGCTGGCCCCACTATGGACTGGACTCTTACTATTATGTTGGATCCACTATGGACTGGACTCTCACAATATTATGTCAGACCCACTCGACATCCATTGCTTTCAGTCTCCCCTAGAGGGGGGGGGTTACCCACATATGCGGTCCTCTCCAAGGTTTCTCATAGTCATTCACATCGACGTCCCACTGGGGTGAGTTTTTCCTTGCCCGTATGTGGGCTTTGTACCGAGGATGTCGTTGTGGCTTGTGCAGCCCTTTGAGACACTTGTGATTTAGGGCTATATAAATAAAGATTGATTGATTGATGATTGACATTTATTAAAAGAAAAAGGAACAATAGTGTCACAGTGGCTTACACTTGCATCGCATCTCATAAGCTTGACAACACACTGTGTCCAATATTTTCACAAGGATAAAATAAGTCATATTTTTGGTTCATTTAATAGTTAAAACAAATGTACATTATTGCAATCAGTTGATAAAACATTGTCCTTAACAATTATAAAAGCTTTTTCCAAAAATCTACTACTCTGCTTGCATGTCAGCAGACTGGGGTAGATCCTGCTGAAATGTATTGAATGAAGAGAGAATCGTTTTTAATCAGAAAAATATCGTTTTTGAATCGTGAATCGCGTTGAATCGAGAAAAAAATAGATTTTGAATCGAATCGGGACCCCAAGAATCGATATTGAATTGAATCGTGGGACACCCAAAAGATTCGCAGCCCTAATATGAGTACCTATTTTCTATTGTTTCATTGAAAATAAAACAGCAAAGTCCATTTGGCTGTCATCTGTTTTAATTATGAGACACAATTGTGTCAAAGTCATGACATTTTTTTTTTTCATGCTTGAAATAAGAAATTATTACTTTAAAAAAGGAGTTTTAAACTTGTGAGTGTTGATGACACAGCTTTGCAACAGTTGATATTCTAGTTTCAAGCATCAATATAGGTCATCAAATCTCAGCAACAAGCTTACTGAGATCATTTAGGACCAAAACCCTTAAAACAAGTAAAACACTCTAACATAAAATCTGCTTAGTGAGAAGAATGATCTTATCAGACAGAAAATAAGCAAATTGTAACGACTTGGTCGCATAGTGATGCGGGTGTGGTTCTCCCAAGGATGCAGACGGCTTCGGACACAGCTTGCAGGTAGGAAAATGATTTATTTTAAATATAAATCATATGATGGATAAACAAAAAACATGCATGTAGCACAAAAGGCAAAACAAAAGGACTAGCGTGGGAGCTAGCAGGAAAAAATAGCATAGCGTGAAAAGCTAGCAGAATCAAAATAGTCGTTAACAGTTGTATGGGAACAAACTAGGAAGCCAGACCGAGTGAAGCCAGGGCAAAGACTAAATAGCCCTCTGATTAGTGCCCGGGCAACAGGTGCGCGTCCCGAACACTAACCAGAGGCAGGTGCGTACAATCTGCCGTCATGACAACAGAAACAAACTAAACTCAAAGTGCTGAAAACACGTGACACAAACATAAACAAACTATGATCCGGGCAGCGGATCGTAACACAAATATCACCTTTATTTCAGATATTTACCATATTTTTCGGACTATAAGTCACAGTTTTTTTCATAGTTTGGCCGGGGGTGCGACTTATACTCAGGAGCGACTTATGTGTGAAATTATTAACACATTACCGTAAAATATCAAATAACATTATTTAGCTCATTCACGTAAGAGACTAGACGTATAAGATTTCATGGGATTTAGCGATTAGGAGTGACAGATTATTTGGTAAACGTATAGCATGTTCTATATCAGGGGTGCTCATTACGTCGATCGCGAGCTACCGGTCGATCTCGGAGGGTGTGTCAGTCGATCACCAGCCAGGCATTAAAAAAATAGTCCTAAAAATGAGCGATCATATATCTTCACTATGACGTCACTTTCGTCACTTGATTGACATTCACGGCACCCGAGGGTCTTCTGAGATGACGCTGGCTGCTGCCAGCTCATTAAAATTACCGACTGGAAGGCGAGAAACACTTTATTTCAACAGAATCTGGCGCCGTACCGGTCGTCAAAACTCCAAAGACCGACTGCACAGTTGCACAGTTGCGCTAACAAAATAAGAGTCTCAGAAAGCTGTCGTGCACAAGCTAGCAAGCTACGGAGTTTGCCGACAATGTATTTCTTGTAAAGTGTATACAAAGGAGTACGGAAGCTGGACAAATAAGATGCCAAAAACCTTAACCCTAACCCTAACCCTAACCCTAACCCTAACCCTAACCCTAACCCTAACCCCTAACCCTAACCCTAACCCTAACCCTAACCCTAACCCTAACCCCGCCAAAAACCTTAACCCTAACCCTAACCCTAACCCTAACCCTAACCCCTAACCCTAACCCTAACCCTAACCCCCTAACCCTAACCCTAACCCTAACCCTAACCCCTAACCCTAACCCTAACCCTAACCCTAACCCCACTTTCATGTGGTATTGGACAGAAAGGAGGACTTTTTTTCTCCTCCATTCGAAAATGCGGACGTTATCAGCACTACTGTCTTATTCCAATCAATGCAAGTCATCAGAATCAGGTAATACACCAACTTATATTCTTGTCTTCATGAAAGAAAGGAATCTATATGTGTTAAACATGCTTGTATTATCTTTAAACACCTTTAACTTATTAACAATATTAACTATATGTGTTAAACATGCTTGTATTATCTTTAAACACCTTTAACTTGTTAACAATATTAACTATATGTATTAAACATGCTTGTATTATCATTAAACACCTTTAACTTGTTAACAATATTAACTATGTTAAACATGCTTGTATTATCATTAAACACCTTTAACTTGTTAACAATACTAACTATATATATTAAACATGCTTGTATTATCATTAAACACCTTTAATTTTTTAACAATATTAACCATATGTGTTAAACATGCTTGCATTATCTTTAAACACCTTTTACTTGTTAACAATATTAACTATATGTATTAAACATGCTTGTATTATCATTAAACACCTTTAACTTGTTAACAATATTAACTATGTTAAACATGCTTGTATTATCATTAAACACCTTTAACTTGTTAACAATACTAACTATATATATTAAACATGCTTGTATTATCATTAAACACCTTTAATTTTTTAACAATATTAACCATATGTGTTAAACATGCTTGCATTATCTTTAAACACCTTTTACTTGTTAACAGTATTAACTATATGTATTAAACATGCTTGTATTATCTTTAAACACCTTTAAGTTGTTAACAATATTAACTGTATGTATTAAACTTTCTTGTATTATCATTAAACACCTTTAACTTGTTAACAATATTAACTATATGTGTTAAACATGCTTGCATTATCTTTAAACACCTTTTACTTGTTAACAATATTAACTATATGTATTAAACATGCTTGTATTATCATTAAACACCTTTAATTTTTTAACAATATTAACCATATGTGTTAAACATGCTTGCATTATCTTTAAACACCTTTTACTTGTTAACAATATTAACTATATGTATTAAACATGCTTGTATTATCATTAAACACCTTTAATTTTTTAACAATATTAACTATATGTGTTAAACATGCTTGCATTATCATTAAACACCTTTAACCTGTTAAGAAAAACATATATTTCATAAATAAGTAAATGTAAATTATATATATGACTGAGGTAGATCCCCCACGACTTGATCAATTGAAAAGTAGCTCGCCTGCAGAAAAAGTGTGAGCACCCCTGTTCTATATGTTATAGTTATTTGAATGACTCTTACCATAATATGTTACGTTAACATACCAGTTGGTTATTTATGCCTCATATAACGTACGGTACACTTATTCAGCCTGTTGTTCACTATTCTTTATTTATTTTAAATTGCCTTTCAAATGTCTATTCTTGGTGTTGGGTTTGATCAAATAAATTTCCCCCAAAAATGCGACTTATATGCGGTTTTTTTCCTTCTTTATTATGCATTTTCGGCAGGTGCAACTTATACTCCGAAAAATACGGTATATTTACTTAGATTTTAGTCTTTGCAGTGTGATAATCGAATGAAAGCAGCAACAATTTGTTTCGCTCTGCACCGTCCTCCCATTTCCCAAAAAGCCGTGCCCCTCTCTCTCTCCTCTCTGGAAATGCTGCCAAGAACTAAAAGGCGCACACACGCGTGGTTACAGAACACAGCTGCCGAGCGCTTAAATTTACATATCTGTGTACACATCACAGTGGAATGAATAAAGCAGGAAGTGACATGCGCTCTGTGACGTTATTAAGCCGCAGTTGTTTTGAATCTGCCCAAGAGGCCAGAAAGGGGGCGGAGATAATTTGATTAAAGTCCGAGTTGCCTACAGCCGCATTTCCAACATTTCCAATTCTAAACATGTCCGTCCTAAAGCCGCCGATGTAAACACGCCGCCACCTCTGACCTCTGCGGTAAACATCTGCTCGGGGGTGGGGGGGGGGGGGGGGGGGGGTAAGCTTTCTGAGGCCGGTTCCAACATGACGTTGATGAATATGCTTTTAATCACCAAAAGCAACACGTTAAATGAATCTTCATTATCTACTTAAGCCCGTCGGTAAACACGCGGCCTGGTAATGCACGAGAATGCCTGGACCACCAGTTTTGGCTCAGAGTCTACGCTGAAATTGGCAGATTAGAGACGATCAATGGCTGCGCTTACATGGGCGTTTCCAAACGTTTCCGGTCCCCTGCTGTTCAGTTTTCCCTCGGAGGTCGGTTCTCCGATTGTTAGGTTTACGGTGTTTACGGGTTTACCTGTTTTGCGTTTACATGTCATCATCGGCGGTCACTCCAAGCGAGCATGACGATCCATTATTGTGAGGTTTTGTATCAGTGTTCCTAAAAATCAGATATACCGTCACCCAGACTGTCACGACTTGGTCTTTGGAGTTTGCTTTTCCGGGATGCAACGGAAAGTTGGCACGGGCGAGACGGGAATGGAGGTACCGTATTTTCCGCACTATAAGGCGCACCGGATTATTAGCCGCACCTTCAATGAATGGCATATTTCATAACTTTGTCCACCAATAAGCCGCCCCGGACTATAAGCCGCGCCTACGCTGCGCTAAAGGGAATGTCAAAAAAACAGTCAGATAGGTCAGTCAAACTTTAATAATATATTAAAAACCAGCGTTCTAGCAACTCTGTTCACTCCCAAAATGTACGCAAATGTGCAATCACAAACATAGTAAAATTCAAAATAGTGCAGAGCAATAGCAACATAATGTTGCTCGAACGTTAATGTCACAACACACAAAATAAACATAGCGCTCACTTTCTGAAGTTATTCTTCATTCGTAAATCCTTCGTCTTCGGTGTCCGAAGTGAAAAGTTGGGCAAATTTACGATCCACTGGCAGATGTTGGCGTCGTCTGGCGCTGCCTCCTCGTCTTAGTGAAGGTGTGTTCGCCTTCTGTCTTCCATTGTTCCCACGCAGTTAGCAGTCTAGCTTCGAATGCCCTGTTGACACCAATATCTAGCGGCTGGAGGTCTTTTGTCAATCCACCCAGAATGACGGCGAGTATTGAATTAAGCGCGTAAGCGTGTCTCTCAATGTGCTGTTATAAGCTAGCAAATATAACAACTACACTACCCAGCATGCAACGATAGTTACGAGCATGCGCGGTAGCCCTGAGAAGCGTTGTTGTATGCTGGGAGTTAGAATGTGGTTATGAGCACGCTGTGAGTAAACGTTGAGAACTCAGTTAACACGCCTCGTCTGCATTATTTATAATTAGACAGACAACACACTTAATAGGAGCCATTTTGGGGTCTTTACATAAACACACAAATGGAAATGAAACGTCACATATCCCAGCATGCACCGCGCGCTTCTTCTACGGGGAAAAAAGATGGCGGCTGTTTACCGTAGTTGCGAGACCTAAACTTTATGAAAATGAATCTTAATATTTATCCATATATAAAGCGCACCGGGTTATAAGGCGCACTGTCAGCTTTTGAGAAAATGTGTGGTTTTTAGGTGCGCCTTATAGTGCGGAAAATACGGTACATGATTTATTTATTTTTATCAAAAAAAAAGGAATAAATGAAAGCGCGCACAGTGGCGGAGAATAAACTATGAAAAAACAAAAGGACTATAAACATGGAACCAAAACTTACTGTGACAAGGGACATGAAGCAGGATCATAGAGGAATGGACAGAGCATAAATGTGGTGCGGTATGGGGTGCGAGGTCGTCAGAAAGACAAACTGAAAAACACTGAACTTAAATACTACGGACATGATTAACGAAAACAGGTGCGTGACTCAAGACGTGAAACAGGTGCGTGACTCAAAAGGTGAAACAGGTGCGTGACGTGACAGGTGAAAACTAATGGTTGCTATGGTGACCAGACAAGGGAGTGAAAAGACAGAAACTAAACAAAACATGACTTAAAACAAAACATGATTACACAAACATGACACAGACACATTTTTTGTCTCTAAATTTGGCCCCCCTAGTCAAAATAATTGCCCAGGCCTTGATTGTTTCCTTGATTAAAAATAGTTGGGAAAAAAACCAAAACAACTATAATTAAAGCTGCAAGCAGCGATGGACGGGACCGACTATTTACGCTGATGTTTCCTGCTTTCACCCATTTACCATATACCTGCTCATTACCTATCTTCTCTGCATCCTGGGGTCACGCTGGTGCTTCCTGCCTTGACCCATTCAACATATCTTTACCTGCACATTACCTACCTTCTCTGCATAGTGTGGTCACGCTGGTGCTTTCTGCCTTTACCCGTTCAACATATCGTTACCTGCACATTACCTACCTTCTCTGTATCCTGCAGTCTAGCTGGTGTTTCCTGCCTTTTACCCATTCAACATATCTTTACCTGCACATTACCTACCTTCCCTGCATCCTGGGGTCACACTGGTGCTTCTTTCTTTCACCCATACAACATATCTTTACCTTCACATTACCTACCTTCTCTGCATAGTAAGGTCACGCTGGTGCTTTTGATTGATTGATTGAGACTTTTATTAGTAGGTTGCACAGTTAAGTACATAGTCCGTACAATTGACCACTAAATGGTAACACCCGAATAAGTTTTTCAACTTGTTTAAGTCGGGGTCCACTTAAATTGATTCATGATACAGATATATACTATCATCATAATACAGTCATCACACAAGATAATCATCAGGGTATATACATTCAAATATTTACATTATTTACAATTCAGGGTGTGTGTGGGGGGGGCGGGGGGGGGGTTGGTTAGGTTGTTATCATCACTTCAGTCATCAACAATTGACAACAGAGAAATGAATATTGAAACAGTGTAGGTCTGACTTGGTAGGATATGTACAGCAAGTAGTGGACATAGAGAGAGAGATCAGAAGGCATAAGAAAAATATCTGCATTTGATTGTTTACATTTGATTATTAACAACAATCCGGGGAGGGTGTTAGTTTAGGGTTGAAGTCGCCTGGAGGTGTACTTTTATTGCGGTTTTGAAGGAACTGCCTTTACCCATTCAACCTATTTTCACCCGCACATTACCTACCTTCTCTGCATAGTGGGGTCACGCTGGTGCTTTCTGCCTTTTAAAATCTTGTGCCACTGGCGCGTTTATGCCATTTATAACATTACATACTGGGACTTGTGTAGAGACGGTCTCAGCTCACGTTGCTCACCGGCCATCTTTGAAATGTTTTTCAGCGCAGCGGTTTTTTGAGGGCTCATAAAATCCAAACCGGAGCAGTAATTAAAACTCTTTCATCAACTTTTAATCAGAAGGTTTCAATCTCTCTCCTGTGCTAATTTGAAGCCGACACGACAAACGCGCTCAGAGGAGATCATGTTTGAAAAAAGGTGACTGTTTTTACAAAACTTTTGTTTTGAAGGGGGAATTGCAAACTTCCTGTTGATTTTTGCTGGGGGTTGTCAGTGAATGAAATATAGGTCTCTACGACATTCCTACTAGGAGTTAGAGGCAGTTTTGTCTGTGTTTTCTTCCTAGGGGGCACTAGAGCGCAATTTTGAGTTTTGGGGTTTGGTTTTTTGATTAGATCGCAATTTTCGCCAGTCCTGATGTGTGTGTCCAATTTTGTGAGGTTTGCAACATGTTAAGGGGGTCAAATTACAGGTCAAAGAGGCAGCGGTATAATAATAAAACGCTAGAAATTCAATAGGGTCCTCTGTCCCAAAGGGACTCGGTCCCTAATAGCGAGCCGGTCTGTTGAGGAACAGCTCCTTTCAAAGAGCCACAAATCCGATGTCGACTCCTTCATCTGCTGCTGCACATCCTGCACATGTTAGCGCATCTTTGTTGGCATCAGCCTAAGGAGAGAGAAGGATGATTGGAGAAGAGATGGAAGGAAGACAACGGGTGAGCAGCAGTAGAAGAAGCAGCCGGTGGGTCCGGGGCCTGGGCCTCATAAAAGAACTGCAGCCGGCTGGGCCGAGGGGGAGGAAGGAGGCAATTAAAGACCCACAGGAGGGTCTGAGCGTTGGGCACCAGCTGATATTCATCCTGCCTTCATTCCCTGTATACATAGACTGGACTGGACTGGACTGTAAGAAGGTGTAAACAGGACAAAGAGGTGAAGGACGGGTAGGTAAAGAGTTGTGGTGGGCAGGACCACCGCTGAGACTCCAGGCCAGCTATCACGACAGACGACTTCCTATATTGAAGTCTGATTATTCCCCGGAGGGCGCTGTAAAAGGCTTCTCATTAAGGGCACGGCGTTTATGGAGGGCGTAATGAGTCTGGGCTAACTACTAAAAAAAAGGGGTCTGATAAAGACAGTACTGACTTTTGTGGTTCCTGTCTCTGCTCCCCAGTCCAAAAAGATACAGTCATGTGACATGAAAATGTGTCAAATCCCTGTGCTATTATTTTCTCAACCAGTTAGTAAACCCCCATAAATTGGATTGACTTGAAATTTCTCACACAGCACTACAAAACTGTCCACCGCCTCATCAAGTTCCGGTCCACAGTGTTCTTCTTATTACTAAAAAAAGTAGGGGTGCTCAAAAACTGTATTCACATTCAAGTTAGATTTTTTTTTTATTCCAGTTCTAAATCGATTCATAATTTTAGAGAAAATATTAAAAAATATATAAACAATGTATTTTTTTTTCTATTTTTTTTGTTTTGCTTTGCAATTTATTTTTTTATTATTTATGTAAAGAATATATGTTTGGATTAAACAAAAATTAGACAATTAAACAACTATTATTGGTGTCGATTCATAATTTTTGAGAAAACATTTAAAAATATATAAAGAATTCAATTTATTTTTCAATTTTTTTGTTTTGTTTTACTATTTATTTATTTTTATTATTTATGTAAAGAATAAATGTTTGGATTAAACAAAAATTAGACAATTAAACAACTATTATTGGTGTCGATTCATAATTTTTGAGAAAACATTTAAAAATATATAAACAATGTATTTTTTTTTCTATTTCTTTGTTTTGCTTTGCAATTAATTTTTTTATTATTTATATAAGGAATAAATGTTTGGATTAAACAAAAACTAGACAATTAAACAACTATTATTGGTGTCGATTCATAATTTTTGAGAAAACATTTAAAAATATATAAACAATGTATTGTTTTTCTATTTTTTTGTTTTGCTTTGCAATTTATTTTTTTATTATTTATGTAAAGAATAAATGTTTGGATTAAACAAAAATTAGACAATTAAACAACTATTATTGGTATCGATTCATAATTTTTTTAGAAAACATTTAAAAATACATAATGTATTTTTCTTCCTATTTTTTTATTTTGCTTTGCAATTTATTTTTTTATTATATATGTAAGGAATAAATGTTTGGATTAAACAAAAATTAGACAGTTAAACAACTATTATTGGTGTCGATTCATAATTTTTGAGAAAACATTTAAAAATATATAAACAATGTATTTTTTTCTATTTTTTTGTTTTGCTTTGCAATTCATTTTTTTATTATTTATGTAAAGAATAAATGTTTGGATTAGACAAAAATTAGACAATTAAACAACTATTATAGGTATCGATTCATAATTTTTGAGAAAACATTTAAAAATATATAAACAATTAATTTTATTTTAAATTCTTTTGTTTTGCTTTGCAATTTATTGTTGTATTATTTATGGAAGGAATAAATGTTTGGATTAAACAAAAATTAGACAATTAAACAACTATTATTGGTGTCGATTCATAATTTTTGAGAAAACATTTAAAAATATATAAAAAAAATATTTTTGATTTTTTTGTTTTGCTTTGCAATTTATTGTTTTATTATTTATGTGAGGAATAAATGTTTGGATTAAACAAAAATTAGACAATTAAACAACTATTATTTGTGTCGATTCATAATTTTTGAGAAAACATTTAAAAATATATAAACAATGTATTTTTGTTTCTATTTTTTTTGTTTTGCTTTGCAATTTATTTTTTTATTATTTATGTAAAGAATAAATGTTTGGATTAAACAAAAATTAGACAATTAAACAACTATTATTGGTGTCGATTCATAATTTTTGAGAAAACATTTAAAAATATATAAACAATGTATTTTTTTCAATTTTTTTGTTTTGCTTTGCAATTTATTTTTTTATTATTTATGTAAAGAATAAATGTTTGGATTAAACAAAAATTAGACAAACAACTATTATTGGTGTCGATTCATAATTTTTGAGAAAACATTTAAAAATATATAAACAAAGTATTTTTGTTTCTATTTTTTTTGTTTTGCTTTGCAATTTATTTTTTTATTATTTATGTAAAGAATAAATGTTTGGATTAAACAAAAATTAGACAACTAAACAACTATTATTGGTATCGATTCATAATTTTTTTAGAAAACATTTAAAAATATATAAACAATGTATTTTTTTCTATTTTTTTGTTTTGCTTTGCAATTTATTTTTTTATTATTTATGTAAAGAATAAATGTTTGGATTAAACAAAAATTAGACAATTAAACAACTATTATTGGTATCGATTCATAATTTTTTTAGAAAACATTTAAAAATACATAAACAATGTATTTTTTTTCCTATTTTTTTATTTTGCTTTGCAATTTATTTTTTTATTATTTATTTAAGGAATAAATGTTTGGATTAAACAAAAATTAGACAATTAAACAACTATTATTGGTATCGTTATCATTATTGTTATGAAGCATGTTTAGTTAGGGATGATACTTGTAAGAAACTTACTTTATTTGTCGTCATGGTGTGGATTAGTGATTTAGAATTAGCTAAACACTACCGACTGCGTATGGACGTTAGCCGTTAGCTAGCTAGCCATGTCTTAAAGCACCTCTTGGAGAGCGGCGTTTCAATGTTATAACTTCACGTTTATCGTTAGTTTTCAAGCCAAAATGCGTCCATTCTCCATTTCTGTCTACACACCATGTCTGCTTGTAAGTACTCCGTGATTTTGCGCTGCCGAACATGCTCCTCTGTTCGTATAACCAGTCGTCACGCCGTCATGCCCGTTAAAAAATAAATAAAATGGAACCGGTATTTTTCAAAGGGAGTATAGTATCGTTTTTGATTCATTATTACCACGGTATTTTACGAGTACCAGTATACCGTACAACCCTAGACTCAACATAAGACTAGACAGACATTCAGCTTCATGGCAAAGACTACTTCCTAGCAAGGCAACACACTGTGGTTTATACACTACTGCCATCTAACATTTTGGAATTGCAACTGCATGCAAATTCTACTACATAATACTTGCAAATGGGGCCTAAGAAATATAATAAGAAAACATGCGACAACAACTGGACAGAGATTTTGTTATGACCATTAAAGGGGAACATTATCACAATTTCAGAAGGGTTAAAACCATTAAAAATCAGTTCCCAGTGGCTTATTTTATTTTTCGAAGTTTTTTTCAAAATTTTACCCTAATATCCCTAAAAAAAGCTTCAAAGTGCCTGATTTTAACCATCGTTATATACACCCGTCCATTTTCCTGTGACGTCACATAGTGATGCCAACACAAACAAACATGGCGCATAGAACAGAAAGCTATAGCGACATTAGCTCGGATTCAGACTCGGATTTCAGCGGCTTAAGCGATTCAACAGATTACGTATGTATTGAAACGGATGGTTGTAGTGTGGAGGCAGGTAGCGAAAACGAAATTGAAGAAGAAACTGAAGCTATTGAGCCATATCGGTTTGAACCGTATGCAAGCGAAACCGACGAAAACGACACGGCAGCCAGCGACACGGGAGAAAGCGAGGACGAATTCGGCGATCGCCTTCTAACCAACGATTGGTATGTGTTTGTTTGGCATTAAAGGAAACTAACAACTATGAACTAGGTTTACAGCATATGAAATACATTTGGCAACAACATGCACTTTGAGAGTGCAGACAGCCCAATTTTCATCAATTAATATATTCTGTAGACATACCCTCATCCGCTCTCTTTTCCTGAAAGCTGATCTGTCCAGTTTTGGAGTTGATGTCAGCAGGCCAGGGAAGCTAGGGTCGATATTCTTCTCTTGATCATCTTCGGTGGCATAAGGGACGGTGTGAGCCAAGACATCCAGGGGGTTTAGCTCGCTCGTCTGCAGGAACAAACTGCCGCCATTGCTTGCCGTGCTACTGAGGTCCTTTGTCCCTGAATTGCTCACACACTCCGGCAGATTCAATGGGGGTGTGGCGGCAGATTTCTTTGACTTTATCGTTGGAAATGCATCTGCTTTGAGTGTCGCAGGATATCCACACATTCTTGCCATCTCTGTCGTAGCATAGCTTTCGTCGGTAAAGTGTACGGAACAAACGTCCAATTTCTTGCCACTTTCGCATCTTTGGGCCACTGGTGCAACTTGAATCCGTCCCTGTTCGTGTTGTTACACCCTCCGACAACACACCGACGAGGCATGATGTCTCCAAGGTACGGAAAACAGTCGAAAAAACGGAAAATAACAGAGCTGATTTGACTCGGTGTTTGTAATGTGTTTGAGAAAATGGCGGATTGCTTCCCGATGTGACGTCACAACGTGACGTCATCGCTCCGAGAGCGAATAATAGAAAGGCGTTTAATTCGCCAAAATTCACCCATTTAGAGTTCGGAAATCGGTTAAAAAAATATGTGGTCTTTTTTCTGCAACATTAAGGTATATATTGACGCTTACATAGGTCTGGTGATAATGTTCCCCTTTAACTTTCATTGACACACACAAAAAGTTACAGGAATTGATGCCGTATCGTTTCAAATGGGAAAGGTACTCACTGCTAATCGTACGATATCATTCTATTGTTTGTATTATCATTTTAACGTCTCGGCTAACCGCAGTAACGATGCTACTTTGCACGAGCATTTTTACGTCACCTGAAACAACCTAAAGGCGAGATCCGCCGGGAGGATGGATGTCAACAACATTGCACAGACATGTAGCACAATGGAAGCTAAACCAACAAAACCAGAGGAACTCCTCTGTTTGGACTAGAATACTCAGACATCGACCATCTGCTAAAACATGCCGCCAATAAATTGTTGCTAGTGACCCGACTTTTGACTTTTCTATCATTTAAAGACACAAAATGGATATGGATTGGCATTATTTTTATGCTTCGGATATCGTATGGTTAAATTTCCGTCCGATCTTCTGGAACGGATTACTCACAAAAATCGAGGTACGCTTACCAAGTTATTTTATAATCCAATCCAATTCAATCCACTTTATTTATATAGCACATTTAAACAACAAGATGTTTCCAAAGTGCTGCACAACAATATTAAACACAATTAAAAACAATATAAAATGAATATGACTAAAAACGATTTTAAAGGGTACAACCAATTAAAACAGTAAATAGAAATGAAAATGTTAAAAACTCAGAGGACAACAGAGGACCACACAACTCACGTAGTGTTAAAAGCCAGAGAATAAAAGTGGGTCTTAAGACGAGACTTGAAACACTCCACTGTGGGAGCAGTTGGAACATGGAGGGGCAGAGTGTTCCAGAGCTTAAGGCCGACCACAGAGAAGGCCCTGTCTCCCCTGGTTTTAAGTCTGGTCTTGGGCACCACGAGCTGGAACTGGCTCTTGGACCTCAGAGCGCGCGCAGGATTGTAAGTTTGGATGAGGTCCGAGATATAATGAGGTGCCAGTCCATATAAAGCTTTAAAAACAAACAGCAAGGTTTTAAAATCAATTCTAAAATGAACAGGGAGCCAGTGCAAACTCTCAAGAATTGGGGTTATATGCTGGCGTCTCCTGGCCCCTGTTAAAAGTCGTGCTGCCGCATTCTGGACTAACTGCAACCGGGAGAGAGCTTTTTGGCTAATGCCAGCATAAAGTGCATTGCAGTAGTCCAGGCAACTTGAAATAAAAGCATGCACGACTTGTTCAAAAAGGTTAAAAGATAAAAACGGTTTTACCTTTGCTAAAAGACGAAGATGATTAAAACACGATTTTAAAACGCCATTGACTTGTTTGTCAAGTTTAAAATCGCTGTCTATAGTGACGCCAAGGCTGGTGACTTTGGGACGCACATAATTTTGCAATGGTCCCAAGTCAGTGAGGCCCGGACCAAAAACTAAAATTTCCGTGTTTCCCTCATTCATTATTAAAAAATTCAATCTTCAATCTCTTTATTTATATAGCCCTAAATCACAAGTGTCTCAAAGGGCTGCACAAGCCACAACGACATCCTCGGTACAAAGCCCACATACGGGCAAGGAAAAACTCACCCCAGTGGGACGTCGATGTGAATGACTATGAGAAACCTTGGAGAGGACCGCATATGTGGGTAACCCCCCCCCCCCCCTCTAGGGGAGACCGAAAGCAATGGATGTCGAGTGGGTCTGACATAATATTGTGAGAGTCCAGTCCATAGTGGATCCAACATAATAGTAAGAGTCCGGTCCATAGTGGGGCCAGCAGGACACCATCCCGAGCGGAGACGGGTCAGCAGCGCAGAGATGTTCCCTGCCGATGCACAGGCGAGCGGTCCACCCCGGGTCCCGACTCTGGACAGCCAGCACTTCATCCATGGCCACCGGACCTGTGCCCCCCCCCCCCCTCAAGGAAAAGGGGAGCAGGGGAGAAAAGAAAAGAAACGGCAGATCAACTGGTCTAACAGGGGGGCTATTTAAAGGCTAGAGTATACAAATGAGTTTTAAGATGGGACTTAAATGCTTCTACTGAGGTAGCATCTCTAATTGTTACCGGGAGGGCATTCCATAGTACTGGAGCCCGAATAGAAAACGCTCTATAGCCCGCAGACTTTTTTTGGGCTCTGGGAATCACTAATAAGCCGGAGTTCTTTGAACGCAGATTTCTTGCCAGGACATATGGTACAATGCAATCGACAAGATAGGACGGAGCTAGACCGTGTAGTATTTTATACGTAAGTAGTAAAACCTTAAAGTCACATCTTAAGTGCACAGGAAGCCAGTGCAGGTGAGCCAGTATAGGCGTAATATGATCAAACTTTCTTGTTCTTGTCAAAAGTCTAGCAGCCGCATTTTGTACCAACTGTAATCTTTTAATGCTAGACATAGGGAGCCCCGAAAATAATACGTTACAGTAATCGAGACGAGACGTAACGAACGCATGAATAATGATCTCAGCGTCGCTAGTGGATAAAATAGAACGAATTTTAGCGATATTACGGAGATGAAAGAAGGCCGTTTTAGTAACACCCTTAATGTGTGACTCAAACGAGAGAGTTGGGTCGAAGATAATACCCAGATTCTTTACTGATTCGCCTTGTGTAATTGTTTGGTTGTCAAATGTTAAGGTGGTATTATTAAATAAATGTCGGTGTTTAGCAGGACCGACAATCAGCATTTCCGTTTTCTTGGCGTTGAGTTGCAAGAAGTTAGCGGACATCCATTGTTTAATTTCATTAAGACACGCCTCCAGCTGACTACAATCCGGCGTGTTGGTCAGCTTTAGGGGCATGTAGAGTTGGGTGTCATCAGCATAACAATGAAAGCTAACACCGTATTTGCGTATGATGTCGCCTAGCGGCAGCATGTAAATACTAAAGAGTGCAGGGCCAAGAACCGAACCCTGAGGAACTCCGCACGTTACCTTAACATAGTCCGAGGTCACATTATTATGGGAGACGCATTGCATCCTGTCAGTAAGATAAGAGTTAAACCACGACAAAGCTAAGTCTGACATACCAATACGTGTTTTGATACGCTCTAATAAAATATTATGATCGACGGTATCGAAAGCAGCGCTAAGATCAAGAAGCAGCAACATAGATGACGCATCAGAATCCATCGTTAGCAGTAGATCATTAGTCATTTTTGCGAGGGCTGTCTCCGTAGAGTGATTTGCCCTGAAACCGGATTGAAAAGGTTCACAGAGATTGTTAGACACTAAGTGTTCATTTAGCTGCTGTGTGACAATTTTTTCGAGGATTTTCGAAATAAAGGGAAGGTGGGACACCGGTCGGTAGTTTACCATGAGGTCAGGATCAAGGTTAGGTCTTTTGAGCAGAGGATGAATAACCGCTTTCTTGAATGCTAGGGGAACAGTGCCAGAGGAAAGTGATAAGTTTATAATATTTAGCACTGATGGACCTAATAATACAAAAAGCTCCTTGATAAGTTTCCCAGGAAGTGGGTCAAGTAAACATGTTGTTTGTTTTATCCCACTTACACGCTGTAATAGTTCCTCTAATGTTATTTCATCAAAAAGAGAGAGACTATTTTGTATTGCAGTATCCGTCGTAGATACAGTTGTATCTGTGTTCATAGAACCCAAATTCTTGGCTAACCAAGCCTTGACGTCGCATAGACAGTTGAGAAGGGGTGTCAGGAGGCCTTGGCCTTTTGAAATCAGCATATAAATTTGGCAGTCGTCTGCATAAAAGTGATATATATTATAAATGCTCTGGTGTCTGATCACAGTGTGGGGTTTGGGGCCCCATTTGAGGACCATAGGGGCAAAAATGCAAGAGAGCGCAGCAAGACTGGGGGCCACTTGGGTGCTAATGGATTCACAGGCGAGCTTGGCATGCTAATGAAGATGGTCTGTGTTGTAATGAGCTTCTTATTAGGTCACTTCTGAGCTTGACCCTGTTGTAATGGGGAAGATTGGTGGTTGAGAGTTGAAGAAGAAGAAGAAGAAGAAGAAGAAGAAGAGGAAAAAGAAGAAGGGGCCCCGGCTGGTGATAGCGCCCTGACCTGCAGGTGTGAACCGGCCCGGGCTGTAAACAGGGCTGGACATTCCTGGCATTCTCCACACAGCAGAACTCCCCTCCTTCCTCCTCCCGCTTGCCAGTAACTGCTCTTCTTTTCCACGCTGCTATACGGCTGGATGCGTGCACGGACACAATTGGAGCCACATTTCATGCTCCGAGGTGCTTCCTGGCTGGCTGGGGTCTAGCTAATATTTGAACATGTGTCCCCCTGCGATGCCCCTTACACACGAGGGTGTCCGGGCATTGTGCACTGACCTGGGTTCAGACATTTAAGGGGGACTAACTGATGCAACTCCCGTTCCTCGGTTGTCTGGGATTTTACTTTAACTTTAACATTTTTCCGTCCTGTTTGGTTGTTTGTTTGTCAACAAATCTTGCTCATATGTTACAGAAAAGTGCCCGTCGGTCTCCTTGAGGTGTGTACCCAACTTTTGTGTATAGCGGTTCAGGAGTACATAGCTTACACAAACCAATGCTCAGGCTCAGATGATGAAGCGTCCGTGCCAGCAACTTGAGGGTTCCGGTTTCAATTCCAGTTTTCGCCATTCCTAGTCATAGTCACTGTGTCCTTTGGTAAGACACTTCATCCACCTTGCTCCCAGTGCCGCTCACATATGAATGTGAATTAATGTTTGGTGGTGGTCGGAGAGGCCTTAGGCTATGTCTACACCAGTGGTTCTTAACCTTGTTGGAGGTACCGAACCCCACCAGTTTCATATGCGCATTCACCGAACCCTTCTTTAGTGAAAAATAAAATGTAGTTTTTTTTCTTCAAATTCAAGACAAAGTTATATGTTTTTGGTAACACTTTAGTATGGGGAACATATTCTAAGTAACAAAGACTTAATTTAGAGTTTTTTGGACACTAGGGGAACATATTCTAAGTAACAAATACTTAATTTAGAGTTATTTGGTTGGGGTTAGGGTTAGAGGGTTAGGGCCAGGGTTAGAGGGTTAGGGTTATAATAAGGCCATGCCGTTTAAGGCAGTGTTTTTCAACCACTGTGCCGCGGCACACTAGTGTGCCGCGAGATACAGTCTGGTGTGCCGTGGGAGATGATCTAATTTCACCTGCTTGGGTTAAAAATATTTTTTGCAAACCAGTAATTATAGTCTGCAAATTATGGGTTGTTGTTGAGTGTTGGTGCTGTCTAGAGCTCGGCAGAGTAACCGTGTAATACTCTTCCATATCAGTAGGTGGCAGCCGGTAGCTAATTGCTTTGTAGATGTCAGAAACAGCGGGAGGCAGCATGCAGGTAAAAAGGTATCTAAAGCTTAAATCAAAAATAAACAAAAGGTGAATGCCCCTAAGAAAAGGCATTGAAGCTTAGGGAAGGCTATGCAGAACGAAACAAAAACTGAACTGGTTACAAAGTAAACAATAACAGAATGCTGGACGACAGCAAAGACTTACCGTATTTTCCGCACTATAAGGCGCACCGGATTATTAGCCGCACCTTCAATGAATGGCATATTTCATAACTTTGTCCACCAATAAGCCGCCCCGGACTATAAGCCGCGCCTATGCTGCGCTAAAGGGAATGTCAAAAAAACAGTCAGATAGGTCAGTCAAACTTTAATAATATATTAAAAACCAGCGTTCTAACAACTCTGTTCACTCCCAAAATGTACGCAAATGTGCAATCACAAACATAGTAAAATTCAAAATAGTGCAGAGCAATAGCAACATAATGTTGCTCGAACGTTAATGTCACAACACACAAAATAAACATAGCGCTCACTTTCTGAAGTTATTCTTCATTCGTAAATCCTTCGTCTTCGGTGTCCGAAGTGAAAAGTTGGGCAAATTTACGATCCACTGGCAGATGTTGGCGTCGTCTGGCGCTGCCTCCTCGTCTTAGTGAAGGTGTGTTCGCCTTCTGTCATCCATTGTTCCCACGCAGTTAGCAGTCTAGCTTCGAATGCCCTGTTGACACCAATATCTAGCGGCTGGAGGTCTTTTGTCAATCCACCCGGAATGACGGCGAGTATTGAATTAAGCGCGTAAGCGTGTCTCTCAATGTGCTGTTATGAGCTAGCAAATATAACAACTACACTACCCAGCATGCAACGATAGTTACGAGCATGCGCGGTAGCCCTGAGAAGCGTTGTATGCTGGCAGTTAGAATGTGGTTATGAGCACGCTGTGAGTAAACATTGAGAACTCAGTTAACACGCCTCGTCTGCATTATTTATAATTAGACAGACAACACACTTAATAGGAGCCATTTTGGGGTCTTTACATAAACACACAAATGGAAATTAAACGTCACATATCCCAGCATGCACCGCGCGCTTCTTCTACGGGGAAAAAAGATGGCGGCTGTTTACCGTAGTTGCGAGACCTAAACTTTATGAAAATGAATCTTAATATTTATCCATATATAAAGCGCACCGGGTTATAAGGCGCACTGTCAGCTTTTGAGAAAATTTGTGGTTTTTAGGTGCGCCTTATAGTGCGGAAAATACGGTACTGTGGAGCAAAGATGGCGTCCACAATGTATATCCGAACATGACATGACAATCAACAATGTCCCCTCGAAGAAGGATTAAAAACAACAGAAATATTCTTAAAACAAAATAGATGCGGGAAATGTCGCTCAAAGGAAGACATGAAACTGCTACAGGAAAATACCAAAAAAGAGAAAAAGCCACCAAAATAGGAGCACAAGACAAGAACTGAACCACTACATACAGGAAAACAGCAACAAACTCCAAATAAGTCGAGAGACAAGAGCTATATTGATGCATGCTTGGTTATGGTTTAAAGTCATATGCAACAATTCCGACAACGACTTTTTACTGTCAACTGTGCCTCTGGATTTTTTCTACACACAAAATGTGCCTCGGCTCAAAAAAGGTTGAAAAACACTGGTTTAAGGCATTAATAAGTACTTAATAATGACTAGTTAAGAGCCAATATGTTACTAATTTGCATGTTAATAAGCAACTAATTAATGGTGAATATGTTCCCCATAATAAAGTGTTACCATGTTTTATTACTGGTGCACAAAATGAACCGTGCATGAACATCACCTGGTTCAAAGAACAAAACCAACACAGTGTATAAACTCACAACAAATTACACACCTGCAAATCAGTCTGACTTCTGCTGTTGCCGTATCCGTAATACGCCGATAGGGAGAAGTTTTTATTTACGCGATGAGTCGGGTGTGTCTTGACCTCTGCCGAACCTCTGAGCCCGACTCACCGAACCCCTAGGGTTCGATCGAACGCAGGTTAAGAACCACTGGTCTACACTAAGCCGGGTAACCCCTTAAACAAATAATTATTTAGCCTAAGCACCGTTTCAGCCACACTAAACTATCGTTTAAGGTCCCCCTCCTCTGACAATTTTTTACACGGGTAAGTGCGGCGTGAATTTCTTGAATCTCCGGCTCTTAGCTTTGTATGGACTCATTGATCGTTTACAAACTGAGTTCGGAGAGGAAGTGACGTCAGAAAGAACGCGCCACAGCCAGCTTCATATTAAAGCCGTTTCGTAACTCGGAGCTAACCACTGGAAATATGGAGGCGAGTCATCCAGACATGCCCGTGTTTCTCCTTCCGTCTGTACAGACGCTTGTGGAAATCACACATGAATACCTTAAGAGAAAGCGATTGCAGCTATTTGGGATACAACACTTCTCTTACGGCAAGAAAACTTTCGAATGTCCAGGTCAGCTGTGATTCTACTTACCGAAAAACCTTGTCCATTTGTCGAAGGAGAGACTACGAGAATGCGGGCTCCCGTGGATGTGATAAAAAAAAGGTAGCGTGTGCTTTGTATTACCTGGCCATCTAGGGAAAACTACGGAAAACGACGAATGCTTTTGGACTGGCAAAGGAGAATGTATCAGTTATTGTCCGCCATGTATGTCGCAGACTCGACGTCTAGGTCCAGAGTATATAAAGTCACCAAAAAAACGAATGGACAATGAAGGTGAAGGCAAAAGAGTGGGGAGTGTCCTGACCAGATATCTAGATCCCTAGATTGATTGATGTAAAATGTTCTTTATCACCTTGTGTCCAATAAAGATTTTATTAATTTATGATGGCTTAGGTGTGATTCACTACAATAGGGCTCCACAGCACACTGGATTCCAGTTAATTGGAATACCACAACACTGGATATTGTTCAGATAAGTTACATTTAAGAACTTGCACACAAAGCAACACTGGAGGTGACTATGACGTGCGCATTTTCCGCGCATGCGTACTAGGTCGCGTTGCGCCGACGGACTGAGGGCGGGAGGGGGTCTTAAACGACCATTGTGTGTGTGTGGACAAGGATAAGGTTAGGTGGGATTTACCCTGGATAACCTTAGTGTAGAAGGGGCCTTAGGCTTAAATTGGCAGCCAAGTGGCTCCAAATGTAGCTCACCACCGTGAACGTGGAGTGAATGAATGATGGGTTCTCAGTTCTCTGTGGAGTGCTTTGGCTGTCTCGAAAAGCGTTGAATAAATCTAATCCATTATTATTAATATTAATTATTATTATTAATTATCAATCTGAAATTGATCAATGACGTTTTATCAACTTTGTCATGAGTTTTACTGAAAGATGTCACTTGGACCTCTTTTCGAGAAAACGTGCCTTGCGTTTTTGTAAGACGGCGATGTCTCCGACAAGTCTTCTGCTTGATTGTTTGGGTTGGAGAAAAGACTAGTCCATTTCTGACTGTCCACATCTGCCGGGGAATTGCAAATTTGGCACAGAAATCACAAAGTTACAGCAATATAAACACTTTTGGGTCTGCCTGACATTATCAATCACTTTTTTGGAAGTAAAAGGTTACACATCTCAACACATTTCACATCACTGTTGTCCGCTCCCTTTGTTGGACACCGCCGGGTGCAGCTGGTGGGGTTCAGGCGAGGTATGGAGACCCGTGCAGAGTATCCCGTCTCCTCACTGGGGACCCCAACCCTGCTACCTCGTCTTTGAAACCTTCCCCTCTCTGGTGACTGGAGTCGCTACGAGCTTTGTAAGTGACTCCAATGTCGGGGGCAGATTGAGAGAAAGGGTTGGGGGTGGGGGGCAGGGGGGCAGATAGCCCTTGGGATAGAAGACTGAGGGGAAACATAAAGGTCTGGTTCTGTGGTCTGAGGAGGGCAGGAGCGGATCAAAGGCCCACAAGCTGACCTGCGGCCTTTGTCCGTCAGACAGCCCTGGCTTCATTTAACCTCTCTCTGGAGGCCACCAAAGCCCGCTGGGATATCGAGCTACAAAAGACACATCATGCTCTATGGGAACATCTGCCTGGATCCCTACCGCCACTCTACCTGGGACAATGCCACAGGTGAAAGTGGATGGGAGCGGTTTGTACTTGCATCATCCTAACCTGTCAGGTATTCACCACAAAGGGAGTTGAGCCCTCTGTCTCCCCGCTTCGGGATGCCCGGCGGCCAAGTCTTACCTTACAATGAGACGGTCTCCCCTGTTTTGGCCCGGCTCCACAGGTAGAATCTGAATACAGAGTCACTCACCTGAAGGACCGTAAACCTCAGCTATGTGGCAAACAAAGGGCAACTTAGCCAAGCTCTTTGGCATTGTTCGGGTTCTGGAAACTTAAATCTTTTACTCTTAATGAACTGTTGAATAGAGAGGATTTGAAAATGTGTCCATCATGTTTTTAGTGGGGGCAGAGACAACAAACAAACAGCATTTGATCATCCATGGCAGTGGAGGTTCACTCGGCTGTCGTACTGTAAGAATGCCAGTCAATCTGTCACCAAAATTCAAATGGAATCACTGTACATAGTCTGCAGATACACGGACCACAGGTTGGCTGGAGGCTACCCTGGCTGAATAAGGTAAGATCTCCAGTCAATCTGTGTCGCAAATTCAGGCGTGGCACTCTCCCAAAGGCCCAGCATTCGCAGTCAATGAATGGGGGCTCTCTTAGCTGACTTAGAACAAGATTTCATATGAGACAAATTTCGAAGGACCCAACGTACATCGTCAACAGATATGACGCCTTCAGAGGCACCTCAGAAAATAGTGTCAACCCTTGTTAAATAGAATGGTTTTGCCTTTTCCTGGTTGAAGTATTTTTGCCGGCAATCTGCAGACCCAAAAAAGTGTCCAAAAATATACTGTAGGTGTACCTCTGGTAAATTTGACATTTAAAGCAATGCTCTTTAATCCTTCGCGAGTGGTTGGTAACTAAAACTGGTTTAAGGAACCGTATGCCTAATTTTGTCGCTCTCCTCGGAAAAAAATTATTCTATCCCAATTAGTTTTCCGCAGCAAAGACAATTTTTTAATTTTTTGGATTCTTCTTCCTGTCATGTTTCATTTGCAGTCTGCGGGTTATTATTCACTATATTCCCAGGGATTACATAGTTGTGTTTAGTAGTATCCATCCATCCTTCCATTTTCTACCGCTTCTACCGTCGCGGGTGATAGGTGCTGGAGCCCATCCCAGCTGCACTCGGGCGGAAGGCGGGGTAGTTTTTTTTTACAATTCATCCTTTCTAAAAATGTGTGTTGTGTTTACAAATCTGTCAATGACATAAGTACAGTGGTCCCACGCCACATCACGCTTCAAATATGGTGGCTTTGCTGATTTAGATTTTTTTTTAAAGCGTATACTTATTTTGATGGCAATACATGACGTATTTTAGTAGGTCTATACCAGTGGTTCTTAACCTTGTTGGAAGTACCGAACCCCACCAGTTTCATATGCGCATTCACCGAACCCTTCTTTAGTGAAAAATAAGATGTTGGTTTTTTTTTCAAATTCAAGACAAAGTTTTATGTTTTTGGTAACACTTTAGTATGGGGAAAATATTCTCAGTAACAAAGACTTAATTTTGAGTTTTTTGGACACTAGGGGAACATATTCTAAGAAACAAATACTTAATTTAGAGTTATTTGGTTAGGGTTAGGGTTAGAGTGTTAGGGCCAGGGTTAGAGGGTTAGGGTTATAATAAGGCCATGCCGAATAAGGTATTATTAAGTACTTAATAATGACTAGTTAAGAGCCAATACGTTACTAATTTACATGGAACATTATCACAATTTCAGAAGGGTTAAAACCATAAAAAATCAGTTCGCAGTGGTTTATTTTATTTTTCAAAGTTTTTTTCAAAATTTGACCCATCACGCAATATCCCTAAAAAAATCTTCAAAGTGCCTGATTTTAACCATCGTTATATACACCCGTCCATTTTCCTGTGACGTCACATAGTGATGCCAACTCAAACAAACATGGCGCATAGAACAGCAAGATATAGCGACATTAGCTCGGATTCAGACTCGGATTTCAGCGGCTTAAGCGATTCAACAGATTACGCATGTATTGAAACGGATGGTTGTAGTGTGGAGGCAGGTAGCGAAAACGAAATTGAAGAAGAAACTGAAGCTATTGAGCCATATCGGTTTGAACCGTATGCAAGCGAAACCGACGAAAACGACACGACAGCCAGCGACACGGGAGAAAGCGAGGACGAATTCGGCGATCGCCTTCTAACCAACGATTGGTATGTGTTTGTTTGGCATTAAAGGAAACTAACAACTATGAACTAGGTTTACAGCATATGAAATACATTTGGCAACAACATGCACTTTGAGAGTGCAGACAGCCCAATTTTCATCAATTAATATATTCTGTAGACATACCCTCATCCGCTTGGAGTTGATGTCAGCAGGCCAGGGAAGCTAGGGTCGATATTCTTCTCTTTATCATCTTCGGTGGCATAAGGGACGGTGTGAGCCAAGACATCCAGGGGGTTTAGCTCGCTCGTCTGCGAGAACAAACTGCCGCCATTGCTTGCCGTGCTACCGCGGTCCTTTGTCCCTGAATTGCTCACACACTCCGGCCGATTCAATGGGGATCTGGCGGCAGATTTCTTTGACTTTATCGTTGGAAATGCATCTGCTTTGAGTGTCGCAGGATATCCACACATTCTTGCCATCTCTGCCGTAGCATAGCTTTCGTCGGTAAAGTGTGCGTAAAAAACGTCCAATTTCTTGCCACTTTCGCATCTTTGGGCCACTGGTGCAACTTGAATCCGTCCCTGTTCGTGTTGTTACACCCTCCGACAACACACCGACGAGGCATGATGTCTCCAAGGTACGGAAAACAGTCGAAAAAACGGAAAATAACAGAGATTGCTTCCCGATGTGATGTCACAACGTGACGTCATCGCTCCGAAAGCGAATAATAGAAAGGCGTTTAATTCGCCAAAATTCACCCATTTAGAGTTCAGAAATCGGTTAAAAATATATATGGTCTTTTTTCTGCAACATCAAGGTATATATTGACGCTTACATAGGTCTGGTGATAATGTTCCCCTTTAATAAGCAACTAATTAATGGTGAATATGTTCCCCATACTAAAGTGTTCCCATGTTTTTTTACTGGTGCACAAAATGAACCGTGCATGAACATCACCTTCTTCAAAGAACAAAACCAACACCTGCAAATCAGTCTGACTTCTGCTGTTGCCGTATCCATAATACGCAGACAGGGAGAAGTTTTTATTTACACGATGAGGCGGGTATGTCTTGACCTCTTCCGAACCCCTGAGCCCGACTCACCGAACCCCTACGGTTCGATCGAACCCAGGTTAATAACCACTGATCTAATTGTTGCTCGTTGTAAATCGGATCCAACACCTTGCCAACTAATAGTGAATAGAAAGACTTCAAATGGTCCACAAAGTCAAACTCTGCTCACTACACTCATGCACGACACTAGTTCGATCGAACCCTAGGGGTTCGGGTTCGATCGAACCCAGGTTAATAACCACTGATCTAATTGTTGCTCGTTGTAAATCGGATCCAACACCTTGCCAACTAATAGTGAATAGAAAGACTTCAAATGGTCCACAAAGTCAAACTCTGCTCACTACACTCATGCACGACACTAGTTCGATCGAACCCTAGGGGTTCGGGTTCGATCGAACCCAGGTTAATAACCACTGATCTAATTGTTGCTCGTTGTAAATCGGATCCAACACCTTGCCAACTAATAGTGAATAGAAAGACTTCAAATGGTCCACAAAGTCAAACTCTGCTCACTACACTCATGCACGACACTAGTTCGATCGAACCCTAGGGGTTCGGGTTCGATCGAACCCAGGTTAATAACCACTGATCTAATTGTTGCTCGTTGTAAATCGGATCCAACACCTTGCCAACTAATAGTGAATAGAAAGACTTCAAATGGTCCACAAAGTCAAACTCTGCTCACTACACTCATGCACGACACTAGTTCGATCGAACCCTAGGGGTTCGGGTTCGATCGAACCCAGGTTAATAACCACTGATCTAATTGTTGCTCGTTGTAAATCGGATCCAACACCTTGCCAACTAAGAGTGAATAGAAAGACTTCAAATGGTCCACAAAGTCAAACTCTACTCACTACACTCATGCACGACACTAGTTCGATCGAACCCTAGGGGTTCGGGTTCGATCGAACCCAGGTTAATAACCACTGATCTAATTGTTGCTCGTTGTAAATCGGATCCAACACCTTGCCAACTAATAGTGAATAGAAAGACTTCAAATGGTCCACAAAGTCAAACTCTGCTCACTACACTCATGCACGACACTAGTTCGATCGAACCCTAGGGGTTCGGGTTCGATCGAACCCAGGTTAATAACCACTGATCTAATTGTTGCTCGTTGTAAATCGGATCCAACACCTTGCCAACTAATAGTGAATAGAAAGACTTCAAATGGTCCACAAAGTCAAACTCTGCTCACTACACTCATGCACGATACTAGTTCGATCGAACCCTAGGGGTTCGGGTTCGATCGAACCCAGGTTAATAACCACTGATCTAATTGTTGCTCGTTGTAAATCGGATCCAACACCTTGCCAACTAATAGTGAATAGAAAGACTTCAAATGGTCCACAAAGTCAAACTCTGCTCACTACACTCATGCACGACACTAGTTCGATCGAACCCTAGGGGTTCGGGTTCGATCGAACCCAGGTTAATAACCACTGATCTAATTGTTGCTCGTTGTAAATCGGATCCAACACCTTGCCAACTAATAGTGAATAGAAAGACTTCAAATGGTCCACAAAGTCAAACTCTGCTCACTACACTCATGCACGACACTAGTTCGATCGAACCCTAGGGGTTCGGGTTCGATCGAACCCAGGTTAATAACCACTGATCTAATTGTTGCTCGTTGTAAATCGGATCCAACACCTTGCCAACTAATAGTGAATAGAAAGACTTCAAATGGTCCACAAAGTCAAACTCTGCTCACTACACTCATGCACGACACTAGTTCGATCGAACCCTAGGGGTTCGGGTTCGATCGAACCCAGGTTAATAACCACTGATCTAATTGTTGCTCGTTGTAAATCGGATCCAACACCTTGCCAACTAATAGTGAATAGAAAGACTTCAAATGGTCCACAAAGTCAAACTCTGCTCACTACACTCATGCACGACACTAGTTCGATCGAACCCTAGGGGTTCGGGTTCGATCGAACCCAGGTTAATAACCACTGATCTAATTGTTGCTCGTTGTAAATCGGATCCAACACCTTGCCAACTAATAGTGAATAGAAAGACTTCAAATGGTCCACAAAGTCAAACTCTGCTCACTACACTCATGCACGACACTAGTTCGATCGAACCCTAGGGGTTCGGGTTCGATCGAACCCAGGTTAAGAACCACTGGTCTAATTGTTGCTCGTTGTAAATCGGATCCAACACCTTGCCAACTAATAGTGAATAGAAAGACTTCAAATGGTCCACAAAGTCAAACTCTGCTCACTACACTCATGCACGACACTAGTTCGATCGAACCCTAGGGGTTCGGGTTCGATCGAACCCAGGTTAAGAACCACTGGTCTGTACCCTTTAGAAAATCTAGTCATGGACAAATCTACTATTACGTGTTCAAAACTGTTTGGACCAGAACCTTACTGTCTGGATATTTTCTCAAAACAAAAGACCTTTGCAGGATTGATATGCTCCTGCTCCAAAAAAGATAGCACAGGTGAGGAAGAACGGGGCAATGGACTGGGACTTTGGGGCCGAATGGATGCGAAGGGCCTACCTGCGCTGTGAAGGGGGGGGGACGCGATGAATGCGTCCAAATTGTCCCGCTTTCATTAGAGTGCTGAGTGAAGCCTCTGCCGAGCTTTGGGATTCCCAAGACTCTCAGATAACAAGCGGCTTCCCACACTGAGGATTGCTTTTTTTCGGTTTCCTATCCAATAAAACCAGTTGAGGGAATAGAGTAGAGGGAGACGGTATTGCTAGGGGTGATAGACGGGTGGGGAAAGGGGACCCCTGCTGGGGTCCGCTGTTATCTGTCTAAGGGAAAGAGTGGCGGGGGGTTAGCAGTTTGGTTAATTTTCCCCCAGCACAATGAATGGCTGCCGACAAGGCATTTTCTGATGGCTGTGATAAGATATCCCACCCCTAGTGTCTGACTCCTCTGGCCCGACTACAGTCTTTCAAATAAACGGGTGAACTGTCCCCCTAAGAGCTGGTACTGAAAGACGAAGCGAGGACCGACTGGAGTGAAAAGCGGAAGCCGGCAAGTGGAGGTCACAAAAAAAAGGCCCTTTCTGGGGGCGAAAAAGCATTCCGTGCATTAGACTGAACGTAAGGGTGCGTGCAGGTCGATGAGGTTCTGGTCCGTGCAGCTGTGTCGGGGAATGTCGAGGTTTTTTTTCTTTTTTCTTTCCGAGGCCCAGTCGTCAGTGGTCACCGCGCGCGTGCAGAGGTCGGCCATTTGCATTTGTTTAACCAGCTGTAGAAATGTGTATTCTGTACAGCCATGGCAACAATAACAACACAAAGAAACACAGCTGGCGCGATGCATGTCAACACATGACCTACTCAATCTATGCTTCCAGTCCAATGTCATGGAAAGAAACTGGCAGAAAAAAATACAACTTATACACTCACTCATTCGAGGAGGGGCAGCAGCTTGACAAAAATAAATATAAATGTGTTTTTTTTTTTTTACCTGCTAAACTGTGTGTGAATTCTGTGGATTATGTTTACAAACCCCGTTTCCATATGAGTTGGGAAATTGTGTTAGATGTAAATATAAACGGAATACAATGATTTGCAAATCCTTTTCAACCCATATTCAGTTGAATGCACTACAACGACAAGATATTTGATGTTCAAACTCATAAACTTTTTTTTTTTTTTTGCAAATAATAATTAACTTAGAATTTCAAGTAGTTGGGAAAGGGCATGTTCACCACTGTGTTACATGGCCTTTCCTTTTAACAACACTCAGTAAACATTTGGGAACTGAGGAGACACATTTTTTAAGCTTCTCAGGTGGAATTCTTTCCCATTCTTGCTTGATGTACAGCTTAAGTTGTTCAACAGTCCGGGGGTCTCCGTTGTGGTATTTTAGGCTTCATAATACGCCACACATTTTCAATGGGGGACAGGTCTGGACTACAGACAGGCCAGTCTAGTACCCACACTCTTTTACTATGAAGCCACGTTGATGTAACACGTGGCTTGGCATTGTCTTGCTGAAATAAGCAGGGGCGTCCATGGTAACGTTGCTTGGATGGCAACATATGTTGCTCCAAAACCTGTATGTACCTTTCAGCATTAATGGTGCCTTCACAGATGTATAAGTTACCCATGTCTTGGGCACTAATACACCCCCATACCATCACAGATGCTGGCTTTTCAACTTTGCACCTATAACAATCCGGATGGTTCTTTTCCTCTTTGGTCCGGAGGACACGACGTCCACAGTTACCAAAAACAATTTGAAATGTGGACTCGTCAGACCACAGAACACTTTTCCACTTTGTATCAGTCCATCTCAGATGAGCTCAGGCCCAGCGAAGCCAACTGCGTTTCTGGGTGTTGTTGATAAACGGTTTTCGCCTTGCATAGGAGAGTTTTGACTTGCACTTATAGATGTAGCGACCAACTGTAGTTACTGACAGTGGGTTTCTGAAGTGTTCCTGAGCCCATGTGGTGATATCCTTTACACACTGATGTTGCTTGTTGATGCAGTACAGCCTGAGGAATCGAAGGTCACGGGCTTAGCTGCTTACGTGCAGTGATTTCTCCAGATTCTCTGAACCCTTTGATGATATTACGGACCGTAGATGGTGAAATCCCTAAATTCCTTGCAATAGCTGGTTGAGAAAGGTTTTTCTTAAACTGTTCAACAATTTGCTCACGCATTTGTTGACAAAGTGGTGACCCTCGCCCCATCCTTGTTTGTGAATGACTGAGCATTTCATGGAATCTACTTTTATACCCAACCATGGCACCCACCTGTTCCCAATTTGCCTGTTCACCTGTGGGATGTTCCAAATAAGTGTTTGATGAGCATTCCTCAACTTTATCAGTATTTATTGCCACCTTTCCCAACTTCTTTGTCACGTGTTGCTGGCATCAAATTGTAAAGTTAATGATTACTTGCACAAAAAAAATGTTTATCAGTTTGAACATCAAATATGTTGTCTTTGTAGCATATTCAACTGAATATGGGTTGAAAAGGATTTGCAAATCATTGTATTCCGTTTATATTTACATCTAACACAATTTCCCAACTCATATGGAAACGGGGTTTGTATGTAGCGCTTTTCTCCAGTGACTCAAAGCGCTTTTACATCATGAAACCCAATATCGAAGTTACATTTAAACCAGTGTGGGCACTGGGAGCAGGTGGATAAAAAGTGTCTAGGCAGTGACTAGGATGACGGAGGCGGGGATCGAACCTGGAACCCTCAAGTTGCTGGCACGGCCACTCCACCAACCGAGCTTTACCGCCCTAAAACTAATTTTAGCTATGGTAAATTAAAGAACAAATCAGTTTTTTGTTTAATAGGTGACCAGAAAATAAAGTAAACAACATTTGGCAGCATATACTACCGTATTTTCTGCGGGCTATAGAGCGTTTTCTATTCGGGCTCCAGTACTATGGAATGCCCTCCCGGTAACAATTAGAGATGCTACCTCAGTAGAAGCATTTAAGTCCCATCTTAAAACTCATTTGTATACTCTAGCCTTTAAATAGCCCCCCTGTTAGACCAGTTGATCTGCCGTTTCTTTTCTTTTCTCCTCTGCTCCCCTTTTCCTTGAGGGGGGGGGGGCACAGGTCCGGTGGCCATGGATGAAGTGCTGGCTGTCCAGAGTCGGGACCCGGGGTGGACCGCTCGCCTGTGCATCGGCTGGGAACATCTCTGCGCTGCTGACCCGTCTCTGCTCGGGATGGTGTCCTGCTGGCCCCACTATGGACTGGACTCTTACTATTATGTTGGATCCACTATGGACTGGACTCTCACAATATTATGTCAGACCCACTCGACATCCATTGCTTTCGGTCTCCCCTAGAGGGGGGGGGGTTACCCACATATGCGGTCCTCTCCAAAGTTTCTCATAGTCATTCACATCGACGTCCCACTGGGGTGAGTTTTTCCTTGCCCGTATGTGGGCTTTGTACCGAGGATGTCGTTGTGGCTTGTGCAGCCCTTTGAGACACTTGTGATTTAGGGCTATATAAATAAAGATTGATTGATTGATTGATATTTTTCGGACTATAAGGCGTGCTTAAAATCCTTTCATTTTCCCACTGATGGCGGGAGCTGCCATGCAAGGCCCTCACCACGACCCATCAGGAGCAAGGGTGAAGTGTCTTGCTCAAGGACACAACGGACGTGACGAGGTTGGTAGAAGGTGGGGATTGAACCAGGAACCCTCAGGTTGCTGGCACATAGTTTCCCTTTCTTTACTGTATTGTATGTATAAAAAAAAAAATTGTCATTAATTAAAAGATGTGTTAACAAAAAAATACTAGTGTAGCAAAATGTTAGCACATTGTTAAAAGTACAGTTGGCAAGTTCGAGGTTTATTGCTTGTATTTTTCGGATTATGTTACTCTTACTCTACTGTTGTCATTTTTGTTTTGCTTCCATGCCTTTGTTTTTCTGTCATTTCCTGAGTCTGGCGAAGGGCGGTACCAGCAGGCACACCTGTTTTAGATCTGCAATTAAGCCTACTCATGCCAGCTGTGTGCTGGTAGTCAGTGCAGGTCGGTCACAGTCCATGGCAAGGACTGCTGGATCTCTGCGTTTCCTATGAGGCCCCCGGTCTTTTTTCTTCGTCTTTCCAACGAGCCCAATAAGGTGTCGTGCGTGACCAGATGGTCCGTCCTGTTCTAGTCTTTGGCCTCCTGTTGCCGCCCTCGCTGCAAAGTCTCTTTTTGTATTTTTGGTTTTTTGCCTTGGTTATGGACAGTTCTGCAAACCACTGATCTACAACTTGTGTTCGCATTCTTCCCGAGCCTTTTGCTGAGCCTTTTCTATGGCATCATCACTGCCATATTACCCCAAAAATATAACATGATGAGTTTTGATCATTTTATACATTTCTCATTTTTAAAAGCTATTTTTAAGTGTCTGTTTACACTAAGCCGGATAAGGTTATCCCATACTTGCCAACCTTGAGACCTCCGATTTCGGGAGGTGGGGGGCGTGGTCAAGGTGGGGCGGGGCTAAGAGGGGAGGAGTATACTTACAGCTAGAATTCACCAAGTCAAGTATTTCATACATATATATATATATATATATATATATATATATATATATATATATATATATATATATATGTATGTGTGGGGGAAAAAAATCACAAGACTATTTCATCTCTACAGGCCTGTTTCATGAGGGGGAGTACCCTCAATCGTCAGGAGATTTTAATGGGAGCATTCGCATACCATGGTTTATATAGGGCACAGAGTGGGTGGGTACAGGCTGGCCTAGGGGTGTGGTGATTGGCTCATGTGTTACCTAGGAGGTGTTTCCGTCTATGGCGGCATGTTGTTACAATTTCGCTGCGCTTGTTGAGGGATGACAGGTCTGGACGGTAAATAATAAACAGTTTCTCTTTCAAGCATAGGTTGCATCTTTTATTACCACTATTGTAAGGTGTGCTGGATGCAAGAATTTGCCATGTTATTGAATATTCAACATTATTGTCTTTGAGGTCCCAAATGTGTTTGTTGAGTTATGTGGTATTTCGCAGGTTTTTGTTCCTGAAAGAACAAAGGAACAAAAACCTGCGAAATACCACAGAAACACATTTGGGACCTCAAAGACAATAATGTTGAATATTCAATAACATGGCAAATTCTTGCATCCAGCACACCTTACAATAGTGGTAATAAAAGATGCAACCTATGCTTGAAAGAGAAACTGTTTATTATTTACCGTCCAGACCTGTCATCCCTCAACAAGCGCAGCGAAATTGTAACAACATGCCGCCATAGACGGAAACACCTCCTAGGTAACACATGAGCCAATCACCACGCCCCTAGGCCAGCCTGTACCCACCCACTCTGTGCCCTATATAAACCATGGTATGCGAATGCTCCCATTAAAATCTCCTGACGATTGAGGGTACCCCCCCTCATGAAACAGGCCTGTAGAGATGAAATAGTCTTGTGATTTTTTTTCCCCACACATACATATATTGCGCTCTACTACGGTATCGAGCACTATTTTTTGGATAACCTTATTAAGACATATATATATATATATATATATATATATATATAAGAAATACTTGACTTTCAGTGAATTCTAGCTGTATATATATTTATTTTATTATATATATATATATATATATATATATGTATTAGAGATGCGCGGTTTGCGGGCACAACCGCGGAGTCCGCGGATTATCCGCGGATCGGGCGGATGAAATTTTAAAAAATTAGATTTTATCCGCGGGTCGGGTCGGGTCGGGCGGTTGAAATAAAAAAAAAATTAGATTTTAAATAGATTCAGGCGGGTGGCAGTTAAACCAATTCGGAAATATATATACATAGTTAAATGTTGTTACCCACATACGAAAAACGAGCAGGGACCTGCTGCATATGCCACAACAGAAGAAAAAAAAAAGAAAAGAGATGGACACTTTTACGGAGCGGAGAAGGGACGCCTCGCCGGGGTCCGGGACCGAGGCCCCTTCCCCCGAGAGGGCCCCACCGGGAGCCGTAGCTGAGGCGATCCGCGAGAAGGGCCCGACGCACGTCCAGGGTCACCACTGCGCCCACCGCACCGACACCCCGCCTCGTCCGCCTTCGCCGCGGCCGGCGTCACGCGCAGCAGGTAAGCAGCTTACCTGCCCGCCACCCCCGTGGCCGGGGGCTCGTAACAGGGGTCACTCCGCGCGCTCCGCCCGCGCAGCTTACCTGCCCGCCACCCCTGTTGCCGGGGGCGCGTAACAGGGGGCGCGTAACAGGGGTCACTCCGCGCGCAGTGCGCTCACGAAAGGGGTGGGGCTCACCCTGGTTGACATAGACAGCAGCTAGGACGGTGGCCATGGAAGTTGGAACCCGCTAAGGAGTGTGTAACAACCCACCTGCCGAATCAACTAGCCCTGAAAATGGATGGCGCTGGAGCGTCGGGCCCATATACCCGGCCGTCGCCGGCAGCGAGATGCGCTTGGAGGTGCGCTCAGCGCGGCTCCCATATGATTGCGCACTGGTGTGCGTCTGGGTCGTGACAGCGGGGCACGCGAATGTCTGTGCTGCATTGGATCAGTCTCCTTTCTTTAACAGGCAAAAGCTTTATAACCTCACTAATGCCTTGCATCGTCTATATTAGATATATAACAACGGGCGGGTGCGGGCGGGTGCGGGCGGGTGCGGGCGGATGGCGGGCGGATGCGGTTCTGATCAAATGCTAGATCGGGTGGATTGCGGATGGTTGACGACTTTCTGATGCGGTTGCGGATGAAATAATTGCCTATCCGCGCATCTCTAATATGTATGTATATATATATATATATATATATATATATATATATATATATATCCATCCATCGATCCATTTTCTACCGCTTATTCCCATTGGGGTCGCGGGGGGCGCTGGAGCCTATCTCAGCTACAATCCAATCGGGCGGAAGGCGGGGTACACCCTGGACAAGTCGCCACCTCATCGCAGGGCCAACACAGATAGACAGACAACATTCACACTCACATCCACACACTAGGGCCAATTTAGTGTTGCCAATCAACTTATCCCCAGGTGCATGTCTTTGGAAGTGGGAGGAAGCCGGAGTACCCGGAGGGAACCCACGCAGTCACGGGGAGGACATGCAAACTCCACACAGAAAGATCCCGAGCCCGGGATTGAACCCAAGACTACTCAGGACCTTTGTATTGTGATATATATATATATATATATATATATATATATACAATATATATATATATATATATATATATATATATATATATATATATATATATATATATATATATATATATATATATATATATATACAATATATACATATATATATAAATAAAAGAAATACTTGAATTTCAGTGTTCATTTATTTACACATATACACACACATAACACTCATCTACTCATTGTTGAGTTAAGGGTTGAATTGTCCATCCTTGTTCTATTCTCTGTCACTATTTTTCTAACCATGCTGAACACCCTTTCGCAGGTACCCAGAAAGGTTTCGAGTACCACCAAAAAAACTGAATCTCTGAAGACAGTATAAAAATCTGTGTTAAAGGTGTACAAATACTGTTTGTATAATAAGCATGTTATGTTTTACAAATGAGGGTTAAGAGTTCAGTACTAAAAAAAAAAAAAAGAATGTGGCTTAAGTACAGTTTTTTAATTGAGCTGCTGCATTTTTTGGTTGGGTTGTTTATTTATTTTGAGTAACTTCTATACATTTCTAAAAGGGGTATAATGTAATAGCGTTATCTATGTTTGTCTGTTGCCATCTCCTGGTGAATGTTGGCTATAGCGTACTGGGGTTACTTTTTGGTTGGCCAACGATTTACGTGGTGTTGCGCACCTGACGTCACTCAGGTCCGCATGGAGCTGGAGGGGGCGTGGCTTCCAGCTCCGCCTGAATTTCGGGAGATTTTCGGGAGAAAATTTGTCCCGGGAGGTTTTCGGGAGAGGCGCTGAATTTCGGGAGTCTCCCGGAAAATCCGGGAGGGTTGGCAAGTATGGGTTATCCAGGGTAAATCCCACCTAACCTTATCCGTGTCCACACACAACAATGCCACCGTCTAGTACGCATGCGCGGAAAATGCGCACGTCATAGTCACCTCCAGTGTTGCTTTATGTGCAAGTTCTTAAATTTAACTTATCTATCCAGTGTTGTGGTATTTCAATTACCTGGAATCCAGTGTGCTGTGGGGCCCTTTTCTAGTGAATCACACCGGAGCCATCATAAATTAATTCAATCTTTAATAAACACGTTGTTATGGGTGTGCAGAGGGAGGTGACGGCAACTGACACCAGGGGGTTATATAGCTTTATGTATTTATTATATATATAGACCATATATATAATAATAATCAAACAACGCTAAATATACTAACTAAGGAAATGAAGTGTGACAAAATCCAAGAGTGTGTATGGTGTAAGGCTATGTGTTGTAGATTAGCTGTTGAGTGTTACCGTAAATGTTGAACGAGATACGAGGAAGTCCAGGGGAGAGAGGAGTCTACAGGTCAGAGTCCAAAGCCAGGGAAGATCCGGAAACTACACCAGCTCAACATCCCCCCTCAGCTGATCCACCTCACCCACAACTTCCTCACCGACCGATTGCAAGCAGTAAGGGTGGGCTCAAACACATCCCCGATGCTTACCATCAACACCGGGGTCCCACAGGGATGTGTGTTGAGCCCTTTCCTGTACACACTACACCAATGACTGCCGTAGCATCTCACCCACCACAACATACTTAAAATACTCAGATGACACAGCCATTCTCGCACTCCTCTCCAACAGTCAATCCATCCTGGACTATCATAACACAGTCAAACATTTCACAGAGTCATGCACAGCCAGTTATCTGGAAATCAATGTCAATAAAACAAAAGAAATATGGTTCAACCCCCCCTCAACTCAGAACCCCATCATCATAAACACACAAACAGTTAAATGATAAATGATAAATGGGTTGTACTTGTATAGCGCTTTTCTACCTTCAAGGTACTCAAAGCGCTTTGACACTACTTCCACATTTACCCATTCACACACTGATAAAGGGAGCCGCCATGCAAGGCGCTAACCAGCACCCATCAGGAGCAAGGGTGAAGTGTCTTGCTCAGGACACAACGGACATGACGAGGTTGGTACTAGGTGGGGATTGAACCAGGGACCCTCGGGCCGCGCACGGCCATTCTTCCACTGCGCCACGCCGTCCCTTTAAAACAGTTGACACTTTTAAATACCTGGGCATAACCTTGGACAATAAACTCACCTTTGATCAACACACCACGGACATTCAAAAAAGAAGTCAACAAAGACTGTCAGCCATCCGAAAACTTAAAGGACTATACGTTGCACCTCATCTCCTGTTATTACTTTACCAAATCATTGTTCAACCCATCCTTCTGTACTGTTCCACATGTTTTTTCACCATGCTTTCTGTAACCAAGCGGACCAAACTCACACGCATTACAAACATAGCAGCTAAAATCATCGGCCTACCCACACCCAACATTTCAGACTTAAACCACAGGTCCATCACCCGACTGGCAAAAACAATAGTCCAGGATATCACTCACCCACTACACCAATACATCATCCCACTACCATCAGGGCGCAGGTACAGAACTATCAAATTCCGGAGGGCCCGTCTCAGGAAAAGCCTTATCCCTGCAGCTATAGCCGCCCTTAACAGCAGGCCCGGCCGACCTGTCTGACAAGCCTGTAAATGTGTGTTAGTCATGTATGATGTCTTTTTGTTATTTTTTTTTTGTGTGATGTGTAATGTCTATTGCTTAAATGTACGGCAGTGACAATGAATTTCCCCAAGGGGACCAATAAATCTAAATCTAAATCTAAAGTCAAGGATCGAGGGAGACAGTCAGAGTCCAGAGGGAGATCCAGGGAAAAGTGAGACGCACAGCTCACTTTCCAGGCGACGTAGGGTACTGCGGGGACGACACAAGAAAACACACTGAGAACACGGAGGGGCAAAACACAAAGAGAGCAGGATGATCGCTTACTGTACGCCAACAGAAGACCATACTCCGGCGCCGCATGGCAGGTTGTGCGAGCTTATGAAGGCAGCTCGTGCGGAGGTGCGCCTGCAGCGGCGAGGAAACGCCCGTGGGCGTGGCCCGTGGTGCTCTCACTGGAGCGCACAGACGAAAGAGCGGCGTTGGCAGGAGTCTGAGCCGTAACACACGTGAAAGTAAACAATGTGATAAAGAACATTTTACATCAATCAATCTAGGGATCTAGATATCTGGTCAGGACACTCCTCACTCTTTTGCCTTCACCTTCATTGTCCATTCGTGTTTGGTGACTTTATATACTCTGGACCTAGACGTTGAGTCCGCAACATACATGGCGGACAATTACTGGTACAGTCTACTTTGCCAGTCCAAAAAGATTTGCCGTTTTCCGTAGTCTTCCCTCGACGGCCAGGTAATACAAAGCACACGCTACCTTTTTTATCACATCCACGGAAGCTCGCATTCTCGTTGTATCTCCTTCGACAAATGGAAGAAGTTTTTCGGTAAGTAGAATCACAGCTGACCTGGACATTGGAAAGTTCTCTTACCGTCTGAGAAGTGTTGTATCCCAAATAGCTGCAATCGCTTTCTCTTAAGGTATTCATGTGTGATTTCCACAAGCGTCTCTACAAGTAGAGGAAGGAGAAACAAGGGCATGTCTGGATGACTTGCCTCCATATTTCCAGTGGTTAGCTCCGAGTTACAAAACCGCTTTATTATGAAGCTGGCTGTGGCGCGTTCTTTCTGGCGTCACTTCCTGTGGGGTCTTTCCTCTCCAAACTCATTTTATAAACGATCAATAAGTCCATACAAAGCGAAGAGCCGGAGATTCAAGAAATACACGGCGCACTTACCCGTGTAAAAAATTATCCAAGGAGGGGAACCTTAAACGATCGTTAGTGTGGCTGAAAAGGGGCTTAGGCTAAATAATTATTCGTTTGAGGGGTTATCCGGCTAAGTGTAGACATAGCCTCAGTGAAGGCCTCACATCTGTGGAACTCTTTGCCACTGGAGTTAAAGTCACAGTCAGACATTAAACTTTTCTCCACAAAACTGAAAAAGCGGCTTAAGGAAAATCCGAAGTGTGAGCACTAGAACTGGGTGTAACACTGACAAATTGGGCCAATTATTTTCAATGTGTTTTTATTTTTGTACTTCTCTTAATCCTTTTGTATGTGTTTTACACTTTTCTCATATTTTGTTAAAAGCCTAACCAGGGACAAGGGTTGCAAATTAGCCTGTGGCTATAAGTCTTATGTACTTTTCATACATAAAAGAAATGCAACGCAAAGTGCTTTACAAAGTTAAAAACAATACCCCGGTGACCCATATCCCCCATTATCACATACATACGCACAGATACAGATACCAAACACAAACACATGCACACACACAACATACACTCATATGCAACTATATGGACCAATGATTGCATGGCTGAGTACAGAGGAGACATGTGGGTAAACACTATCACAGGAGCCATCTGCACCAGGAGGTCATCACACCATGGCCACCAGGACGCTGACACAAAAGTGCCCCCACAAGCACGGCCGATAACCTCTGAGGCAGACGGCCCATCTGAATAACGTTGGAAAATATAATAAAACTTCTGAAATAGTAAGAACCATGAGTAGAGATAAAGAATAAAATACAAGTAAGACATATGAAGATTAATAGAAAGAAGAAAAAAAAAAAAAATATATATATATATATATATATATATATATATAGGTTAGGTCAGGAGAAAAACACAAGCCTGTTCCGCAGGTTTCCCTGCTCGTCAGGGGGGTTTATTTATTTTATTATTATAAAAAAAAGGTGCAAGGCAGAGTTGTTTGCAAGACAGAAAAGTCTCTAATAAGTTAATAATAATAATACTACTAATAATAATAATAAGTTATCTACAAAAGGTTTTCCACAAGGCTTTTACCTGATATTAATTATTTTATTGAAGTCATTTGTATTTTATCCTATAGTTGTGCAATTTTTTATTTACTTATATTTATTTATTTATTTACTTGGGTAAAGCCTGTTTCTCCGGTCCCCCTGCTCGTCAGGGGATTTTATAATAATAAAATAAATAAAATCCCCTGACGAGCAGGGAAACCTGCGAAACAGGCTTGTAGGGATGATATAGCCTCTTGTGTTTTTTCCTGACCTAACGTATATTCCGCTCTACCCCGGTATTGAGCATATATATATATATATATATATATATATATATATATATATCAATCAATCAATCAATCAATGTTTATTTATATAGCCCTAAATCACAAGTGTCTCAAAGGCATATATATATATATATATATATATATATATACATATATATATATATATATATATATATATATATATAGGAGCAGCGAGAATACCAAGAAGCGCATATGCCACATTTTCAAAGAGAACGGCCTACGGATCACGATTGAAGCCAACAAGCAAACCATCAACTTCCTTGACGTCACTTTCAACCTGAGAAATAACAGCTACCAACCATTCACGAAACCCAACACAACACTCCAATACGTGCACCATGACAGCAACCATCCACCCACCACCACGAAAAGAATACCTACCGGAATCAATAAAAGGCTATCGATGCTGTCATCTAGCAAAGCTGAATTTGACCAAGCAACCCCCCCGTACCAAAAAGCCCTTGATGAAAGCGGATACAATTTCACCCTCACCTATGAACCCACGCCAGGAAACCAGCCAAAAAAGAACAGAAAACGAAACGGCATCATCTGGTACAACCCCCCATACAGCAAAAACGTCTCAACGAACATTGGACACAAATTCCTCAATCTGATTGACAAACACTTTCCCAAAGACAACAACCTAAGAAAAGTATTCAACAAGAACAACATTAAATTGAGCTACAGCTGCATGAACAATATACGACAAATCATCTCAAACCACAACAAAACAATTGCAAATGAGCCGTCGACCCCCAGTCAGAACGACTCCAAAACCAACAAAGCATGTAACTGTCGAAAGAAACCTGATTGCCCCCTCAACGGGGGATGCTTACAAACATCAGTTGTCTACCAATCTAAGGTAATACGCAAGGACATTAACACATCCGACACATATGTAGGATTAACCGAGGGTGAATTCAAAACCAGATGGAACAACCACAAGGCTTCTTTCAGGAACAAAAACCTGCGAAATACCACAGAACTCAGCAAACACATTTGGGACCTCAAAGACAATAATGTTGAATATTCAATAACATGGCAAATTCTTGCATCCAGCACACCTTACAATAGTGGTAATAAAAGATGCAACCTATGCTTGAAAGAGAAACTGTTTATCATCTACCGTCCAGACCTGTCATCCCTCAACAAGCGCAGCGAAGTTGTAACAACATGCTGCCATAGACGGAAACATCTCCTAGGTAACACATGAGCCAATCACCACGCCCCTAGGCCAGCCTGTACCCACCCACTCTGTGCCCTATATAAACCATGGTATGCGAATGCTCCCATTAAAATCTCCTGACGATTGAGGGTACCCCCCTCATGAAACAGGCCTGTAGAGATGAAATAGTCTTGTGATTTTTTTCCCCACACATACATATATTGCGCTCTACTACGGTATCGAGCACTATTTTTTGGATAACCTTATTAAGACATATATATATATATATATATATATATATATATATATATATATATATATATATATATATATATATAGGTTTCTGTGGTTTATCCGTTATACAGTGCTCAATATAGTATATATTTATTTACTGTATATATATATATATATATATATATATATATATATATATATATATATATAATAAATAAATATAACTAAATAAAATCTTGCATAACTAATAGGATAAAATACAAATGACTTCAAAAAAATAATTAATATCAGTTAAAAGCCAAATCTTGTGGACAACTTTTTGTAGATAACTTATTATTATTATTATTATTATTATTATTATTATTATTATTATTATTAACTTATTAGAGACTTTTGTGTCTTGCAAACAACTCCGCCTTGATCTTGGCTTCTGACTGTAACAAAAGCTCCATTCATGCAGAATTGAAGCATGAGCATCTTTGCAAATGCTACATTTATTGTCCAAGTCTGCCTAATGATGATGTAAAGGTGAATTTACCGTACGCTGGGTGACCGTCTCCTGTTTCACGGCACATCAAAAAGAAGTCAGGAGCGGGACAAAACTGTGCTTTATAACTTCCTGTCGTATAACCTTCTCATCCTTCCTCCTCCGTGTGTCGCGTTACATGAAAACCTTCACTCAGGTTCCAAAAGTGCGTCGAGTATAAAGTATAAAGAACATATAATGCCTTTCTTGTCGACACACTGAGACGAGGCGCGGAACACGTGTGGCGCTAATACGTGCAAACATCATGGCGGCGGCATACTGAGCCAAGCTGCTTCTCATTTAAGAAGTTCCATTACAGGAGGACGCCGCCAAATGGTCTTAATCCAACCTCCCCGCTCTGCCCCGCACGCTCACCTCTGCTGATAGCGAGCGGCTGGAGGCTGGGAAGGACGGAGCGGGCGGGTGTTGGTGTCGGGGCGGCGAGCGGGGCTGATAAACCGTGACCTTCCGCTCCGCGCTGCGAGCGACTAATGGCCGCGCTGAGGTGTTTTGAGCCTCTAAATGGAGGTGTATTTTTACCCCGGGCGGGGAGGGGGGGGGCATCGTATGTGCAGGCCGACATCTGGGGTGCAACCGCAGGCTGGAGCGAGCGGTGGCGAGTTGGCACGCAGCGCTGGCAGTGCTCAAGTTCCTGATAGCTTTCAGGAGCCTTTGAAGTTCTTTGCACGCCCCCCCCTCCCTCGCCCCCCCACCACCACCGTCAACAACAACCCACCCCCCACCCCCCAAATCCCCACTCGCAGGAAATTGCATTCTGTCCTCCGCCATGGCAGATAAATGAGGCAGGAGAGCGGCTGCACACTGTCACCCGCCCGACCTGGACTGTCTCACGCCGCCGCTAGCCTGCAGTGTGTTAGCCACGTGTGTCGCTATCTGCGTCAAACGTGCCGTCATCCGGCTATTCCGGAACACGCAAGGAACTGGAACGGGGCATCCGGCGTGGGAATTAAGCTGCGAATCGAGCCTGGTTCCGACGTCAAAACTCATCGGGAGTCTTGTCGGTGTTGTGGAGCCGCTGACACTTGCCGGCTGATCGTAGGACATTAAAACGCATTTTGGCCGCGTCAAAGGCGTCTTTAGGACTCGGTGACGACTCAAACACACGACGTTGGCCGTCAAGTCTCAGAACTTAGCTTTGTGTCGAGTTTAAAAGAAGCACTCAGAGCTCAGACATCCAAAAAGTCAAAGAATCCCTATTGAAATCAGTCAGTGTCAGATAATGCAGTGTTTCCTAACCATAGGGCAGGGGCCAATTGTTGGGCCGCGAGCGCCTCCCAGAGGGCCAGCAAAAAATATGTTTCTCATCTGTAGTCTGTATGGCAGGCCTGGGCAATTATTTTGACTCGGGGGGGGGGGGCTAATTTAGAGGGAAAAAAATGGGTCTGGGGGGCCGGTATATCTATCTATCTATGTATACATATACAGTATACATATACACATACACATGTATACACAT